>NW_015387260.1:13608-113606 GCF_001527695.2 Protobothrops mucrosquamatus | reverse complement strand
ACTTGGTTATTTCAGCTTGCAGGACTGGCCTAGGGGAAATTTTTAGCGGGGTTTTAAAATAATTTTAAATTAACTTGGCCAAATGTTAATATTGTCTTTTAGTTATGTTTTTAATTGTAGCATTTTGTATTTTTGTAGTTGTTTTATCTGGCTGTTAGCCGCCCTGAGTCCGCAAGGAGAAGGGCGGGATATAAATATAATAAACATAACAACAAACAAACATGTCTCCCCTCGTCCTTCTCTTCGTTAAACTAGACATACCCAATTCCAGCAACCTTTCCTCATATGCTTTAGCCTCCAGTCCCCTAATTATCTTTGCTGCTCATCTCTGTATTCTTTCTAGAGTCTCAGCATCTTTTTTACATCATGGTGACCAAAACTGGATGCAGTATTCCAAATGTGGCCTTACCAATTGTAAAGTGGTATTAATACTTCTTGATTCTAGCCACGGGTTCTTCTATTATTATTGAAGCGCACAGGATTGATCCACAGCATATTCACACATCCCTCTAAATCTGTGCTTCTCAACCTCAGCAAGTTTAAAAGATATGGACGTTGTCTCCCAGAATTCCCCAGCCAGTGTGCTGGGAGCTCAACTTAATGAGATTGAGAAACGCTATTTTAAGCCATGACAATTCAATGAGAATACCCTTGCTGCTCTTTAAGTCCCATCCTGCACAGCCCACCAGCCACTGCTGATGCTTTTACTAACACTTTAAGGAGACGGTTGGATCAGGATGGAGATTTAGCAAGATGTTTGTATCTAGAGTGTCCTAATGAAACCAAGTTTGGAAGAGCTGGAATTTGATAGGTCTTACTGAGCCTTGCCATCCAGCAAGGAGACAATCATACTGAGTTACTCCAACTGAATCAGAGTCATAGAACTCCAATGGATTTACTTCTGTATAAGCATAAATAGTGTTGGACTTTTATAAAGCAAGAGGAGAGAGCTAAATTTTCCCATAAATGCCACAAGGGTGGGTTTGCAGAATGGATGAACCCAGGAATTGGGGCTTTCTCCGGCAGACTTAAAGCCACAGCTTAACATAATATATAAGGAGCAAGAGTGGTAAATCAATTCTATGTTACTATTCTAGTGCAAACTGGAGAGCTCATTGGGCTTCGGCCATTTTTAAAATTTCTCAACCACCCTTTCTCTCACTGTGGGAAACTCACTCGCTGGACTAATTTCTCTGACATTCCAGCCTAAAATTGAGTTTTGCCTGCATGGGTATGTCTTCCCTCAAAGATCCCGAGCAGCTTTCTTTGCTTTAAATAATGTTTAAAATAGGTACCTGCTTTCGCCTGTAAAAGCCTTTGGTGTCACAGTTGGGAATGAAGATATCTTCGCCGTTCATGTAGAGGGGAGCCTTCAGCTCCTGCAAGATGGCTGCCAAATGCATGCGACAGGGCCCCTGTGAAAAAGAAGAGCAAATTAGTGACTGAAAGGACAAAAAAACACTGCGCTGCATGGAGATGGGCAGGCCTTTAATATAGGCATTTGGCTCTAGGTAACGTTAGCAGCATTCTATGCCAGGGGTTCCCAACCCCCAGCCATGGCCTACTACTGGGCAGCTATCCCGTTCGGAAGTGGGCCACGCAAGCAGCGGGCAAATGGGCACACATGCACAGCTCCATTTGCGTAAGCGGTGGGCATGCAAGCTCGCACACGAAGCTCCATTTGCATGAGCTGTCGGCACGCACACCTGCTGCTTGCACGAAACCATCCCCTTCACTCCCCTGCTGGTCCGCCAAGGCTGGGGATCATTGCTCTATGCAACAAAAGCAATCATGCTGGGTTGGTGATTCTTTCTCCCTAACGTGCTGCCTTTTAACTCACTATATGTATTTGGGGATCTTTAAAAAGCAGAAGCATCTCTTGGCAATCTCACATGCTTTGCAAAATTACACGCTTTGCTGAATACGCAATCCCCCAAAAGCAATGATGTGCAGATCTGTTAGTTTCGTAAGTCTCAGCATTGCTATGAAGCAAAGACTATAGAGAGCAAGATGCATGAATTCCAGCAAGGCATGAGAGGAAGGAAAAGGCAGCCCCTTTTATTCTCTTCCAGGGCTTGGTGCCCAAGATCAGGCCTCTCATTTCACTCACCATATCAAATTCCTGTTTAATACCATGATTTAGGGGGTCTTGTTGTAGCTGGGATTTGTCCACCACGACATCTGGCAAAGGGTCTTGGATCTGAAGGAGGAGAGGTTCCTGAGTTGGATGATCTGTCTGATAATTTTCCCTTCTGCCATCACCTAGAGGAACAGAAACAGAATTCAGTTGTTGTTTTTTTAATGTCAAGGGCAAAAACATTCAACTTCAGGCTTCTTCATTGCAGCACTTCAGGATTTTATCACAACTGGTACAAAAAAACAATTTTGCACCAACTTTAAGGAGAAGTTCATAAAAGATATTGGCTTCTAATACTTTGGAGGCTGCCCAGTTAGTTAATGTATGCTTCTTTTGTATTTTAATTGAATTTGCATGTCACCAACTCTATTCAAACTTCTGGGGTTTTATGAATTATCTATTCTTTGTAAACCATCCTCAATCCACAGAATTAAGTGGTGTTAGTGAAAGTAAATAAATAGATATTGCTGATGGAAAGACGGCATTCCAACTCCTTTTATACTATTTCTCTCCATCATTCCATTGGGTGAGAAAAAATAAGATGAAAATTAATTTTAATGTTGTTACCAGCAGTAGCCACAGGATGTAGCTGCAGTATGTTACATCTACGGTAGGCACTACTTTCTCCATAGGGTCTAATGAGGATATGAGTGTGTGAGAGACAGATAATGAGACTGTGAAGATCTAAATCGAGGTGTGTGCATATGTCTTGCTTCTGCGTATTTATGTACCTCTAAGAAAGAGGGGGGAATCTAATCAGAGTGTGTACATGCAGGTTTTTTTTCCCCCCATTTAATCGGTTAATCATGTCTGATTCTTGCAGACTGCCTGAAAAGTCCCTGCACTTTTCTTAACGTTTTTCAGAAATGGCTTGCTGTTGCATCTTTTCAAGGGCTGAGAGAAAATGACTGGTTCAAGGTCATCCTTCATGGCTAAGTTGAACTAGAACTCATGATTTCTAGCCTGATGTCTTAACCGCTAGATCACACTGACTCTCCACATGTAGGAAGTCCTCACTAGGGACCAGAATTGTAACTGCTGCAGTCGTTAGATGAAACACCACGTGATCGCACCACTTAGCAACGGCAGTTCCGGTAGTCCTGGATGTGGTCATTAGGCCAGGCCTGCGCCACCACCTCTTCTGCCCTACCGCACTCACCTTAGTTTGAACTCCCCCGCCCTCCTATATTTATCTTTATTTTTGCCCCTTTAGTTGCTCTGCACTTTGCTGCCCTTAGCTGACTTTTGCTGTCTTCTTCCTCCTGCTGCTGCTGTGATATGCCCGGCCCTTTGCAAAACAGCTGAGGGACTTGCATGACTTTCATAAGGCTGCACACCGACCAGCAGTTGGATGCGCCTTATCAGCAGGAGGAGGAGGAAGATGGCGAAGGTTCATAAGGAGGTAGCAAGGGTGCAGGGTGGCCAAAGAGACAGAGCAGCGTGGAGCTAGGTGGCCGTGGGGGGGGGGGGAGAGAGATGAAGTGCATCCTGAGGTTGTAAATGCGGGCATTCTGCCAAGCACCTGAATCTGTTGTTGCTGAACAAGCTGCATATATTCCACTCTGGATCACATGACCAAGAGCTTAAAATGGAGGAGCCAGCAGCATTCCAAGCCGCTGCTCCATTGCCTCACCTATGGGGGATACCTTACAGATAGTCCTTAACTTATGAACCTCTGAAGATATGATGGCTTTTGAAAAAGTGACTCACAAACTGTCCTTGAAGTCACCACTGTGACACACACATATACACGGTCACATGATCACAATGTGGCTAATTTGGCAACTGGTTCACATTTATGATGGCAGCAGCAGCAGCTGTGGTTAAGTGATCACGATTTGTGACCTTCCCAGCCAGCTTCTGACCAACAAAGTCAATTGGGAAGGCTGGATTGACTTACTGACCATGTGATCTATTTAATGGCCATAGTAAAAACTGGGTCCAGTCACATGACGACTTGCTTTACAGACTTATGACCACAATTGAAATTGGAATTTCCATCATATGTCAAGGACTACCTGTAGTGTGTTATTTTTCCTAGAGACTACGGGTAGTCCTCAACATATGACCACAACTGAACCCAAAATTGATGTTGCTAAATGAAACACTTGTTAAGTGAGTTTTGCCTCATTTTACAACTTTTCTTGCCACAGTTAAGTACATCACTGCAGTTGTTAAGTTAGTAACAAGGTTGTTAAATGAATCTGGCTTCCCCATTGACTTTGCTTGTCAGAAGGTTGCAGAAGTTGATCACCTGACCCCGGAACACAATAGCTATCATAATTGTGAGTCAGTTTCCAAGCATCTGAATTTTGATTACGTGACCATGGGGGATGCTGAAATGGTTATAAGTGTGAAAAATGGTCATAACTCACTTTTTTCAGTGCCACTGTAACTTTGAATGGTCACTAAATGAACTGTTGTAAGTTGTTGTAAGTCGAAGACTACCTGTATTTCTCTGCAGTCCCTAGTAAATCTGG
The DNA here is from genome assembly GCF_001527695.2 of Protobothrops mucrosquamatus. Classification (NCBI taxonomy): domain Eukaryota; kingdom Metazoa; phylum Chordata; class Lepidosauria; order Squamata; family Viperidae; genus Protobothrops; species Protobothrops mucrosquamatus. The sequence continues at coordinate 108,989 of NW_015387260.1, read as the reverse complement.
CTCATTTTCAAATTCAATCTTTCTTTTTCTGGCTTCTGCTTTTTACAGGAGCCATCACCTCTGTGAAAATTACTTGTTCTTTCCACGTCTACAATTAACCCAATTATGGCCTCCCTCCATAATTCAGGTTTTTTCAACCTATGAATGCCACCATCAGCCTAGCATCAGGCACCAAAGTCAGCCTAGGAATTTCTAGATTACTGAACCTCAGATCTTCGAATAGTTCAAAGGCCAGCTTTGGTTAGAGACTCCGATAGCCAGAATCTCCAGGTGGTGCATAGAACTGGTCCCCAACTCAAATGTAGTAGATATGTTATATTCAAAGTTATGTTCTTCTCCTGCTTTCTCAATTACCTAACTTGTTGACAGGTTAAAGAGACCTCAGGTGCTAGTATTCTTTATAAGAAAGTATAAAATGTTTTGTACTAGAATAGATATTCCCCATTTGGGGATTTTTTTAGTGTGCTGGCCAATGGAGCCATTTTTAACATTGTTAGCTTTATTTTAAGTTCTTGTACACAAATGTCTAGTGCATGACGATGTAATCCTGTGCACCTACTGGATACACATTGTCCGATTGCCACCCTAGGTTTCCTACTTGCTGATTCTGAAGGTAGCCTAGAAACCGCTGCACTCAATAACAAGTACATTATGCATTTATTTAAAGACTAGCTGTACCCGGCCACGCGTTGCTGTGGCTCAGTCTGGTTAAATGGAAAAGAAAGAAAAGAGAAAGCGCATGTTTGTAATATGTTTACGTCCAACAGATGGCGCTGTTTTTCAAAAAAAACATGTTTTACCTGTCACAGGTATGACATTTATATAATATAGGTATATAAAAACATGCACGTATTCAAATGCAACATTGTGTCAAAATTTCAAAGCAATCGGTGAAGAACTTTCAGAGATTTAAGATTTTGAACAAACGAACATTTACATTTTTATTTATATAGATTCACTCATGAGAAGTATTATCTAGTTCAGTGGTTCTCAACCTGTGGGTCGAGACCCCATTTGGGGTCGATCGACCATTTCACGGGGGTTGCCAAGCAAGGCTGTCCGCCATTTTTTTCCCCTTTTCTGGCGGGTGCCTTACCTCCCTTGGGCTGGGCCAGCTGGTGGTCGGCCTGCTCCGTCTCTGCCGCTTGCCAGCTACGCCTCGGCTGGCGCAGGGGGCAGAACCACGCATGTGTGGCGCTCCCGGGCAGGTAAAGTCCTCGATTTACGACCGGTTAGGTAGTCCTCGACTTACGACCGGTTTAGTCCTCGACATACGACCGGTTGGGGTCGCGGCATTAAAAAGGTTGAGAACCACTGATCTAGTTGATTTTCCCCAAGCAAAGGATTTGTGTCTCTTGTCTTTGATGGAAACAGATTTGACTAAGACTTAAGATAGACAAGACTGAAATCAAGAACAATTGTCACCCAAACAAGGCTTGGTTTAACTTAATGTCATTTGTCCACCTAACGGACACCCTCTGCAGATTTTCTCCCATTCCATTCAAGATTGTAAATTATTATAGAGCAGGGGTAGGCAACCTTGGCTCTTTTATGACTCGTGGACTTCAACTCCCAGAATTCCTGAGCCAGCCATGCTGAGGAGAAAGGGAGAGGTTTCCAAGTTGAGCCATGCTGGCTCAGGAATTCTGGGAGTTGAAGTCCACGAGTCATAAAAGAGCCAAGGTTGCCTACCCCTGGTATAGAGAAAGCTTTACAGTTACTCTTGTTCTCACTGCCCCTCCCCTCTTTTTCCTATTTTGTATTTCCTCATTAATTCTTCAAATCAAAAGCTTGTGTAGTTTTATAAATCACACGTGGGCCTAAAAATTTGTTAGTCTAGATTTTACGTATTTGTTTTTCTCCTACCAGCTAACACTGCTGCTTTTGCTGGTACTGTCATCAACTGTATTGAACTTCTGAATTTCACATGTAATTCACCAGGGAGCATTACAGGTAGTCCTTGACTTATGACAATTGACCCCAAAATTTATGTTGCTAACGAAAACATTTAAGTGAGTTTTGCCCCATTTTATGATTTTTCTTACCACAATTGTTAAGTGAATCACTGCAGTTGTTCAGTTAGTCGCAATGGTTATTAAGTGAATCTGGCTTCCCCAATGACTTTGCTCGTCAGAAGGTGGCAAAAGGAGAATATAAGAGCCTGGGACACAGCGACCGTCATAAATATGAACCAGTTGCCAAGCAGCTGAATTTTGATCATATGATCCTGGGGCTGCTGCAATGGTTGTAACTAATAATAATAATAATAATAAAGTTGGAAGGGACCTTGGAGGTCATCAAGTCCAACCCCCTGCTCAGGCAGGTAACCCTATACCATTTCGGACAAATGGCTGTCCAGTCTCTTCTTAAAAACTTCCAGTGTTGGAGCATTCAACACTTCTGGAGGCAGGTTGTTCCACTGGTTAATTGTTCTAACTGTCAGGAAGTTTCTCCTTAGTTCTAGGTTGCTTCTCTCCTTGATTAGTTTCCATCCGTTGCTTCTTGTTCTGCCGTCAGGTGCCTTGGAAAATAGCTTGACTCCCTCTTCTTTGTGGCAGCCCGAGATATTGGAACACTGCTATCATGTCCCCTCTCGTCCTTCTCTTCATTAAACTAGACATACCCAATTCCAGCAACCCTTCCCTATATGTTATAGCCTCCAGTCCCCTAATCATCTTTATTGCTCTTCTCTGTGAAAATGGTCATAAGTTAATTTTTTTCAGTGGCGTTGTAACTCAGAACAGTCAATAAATGAATTGTTGTAAGTTAAGGACTACTTGTATTTCAGAAAAAAATGGCAATGATTGATCACTGTAAGGCAAAGATGGTTTGTTGATTATATACAGTAACATGCTGCAGCAATTTTATTAAAGTAGAGCAACTCAGATGCTAAAAACAAAGGAATTTGTCAGATTGATTAGGAACACTAGAAATTATTACTTATAGTTCATCAGCTTGGTCTAAGGCAGGGGTCTGCAACCTTGACAACTTTTAAGACTTGTGGACTTCTGCTGAGAGCTGAAGTCCACAAGTCTTAAAGTTGTCAAGGTTGCAGACCCCTGGTCTAAGGGAATGAATGCTAGGACTTTTCTAATTGCCATTGCTTTTTTTTGGGGGGGGGGAGGGGGGAGAATAGACTAATGCTGAATGTGTAATGATCCCATTGAGATAATCATTCAATAAACTTTCTGAGCACTTCACATACAAAACAGCTTTGATAGACTTTTCCTGCACTAACAAAAGCCCAGAAAATTAATTTTAAAGATGTGAGGTTAGTAGCATTCTGATGGATTTACAAAAAAATATTCTATAAAATAGTTTCTGCCCCTTTAAAGCAGAGGTCCCCAACCTTTTGGGCACCAGGGACCGGTTCCGTGGAGGTTTTCCCATGGACCGGAGAGTGTGTGGTTTTGTGTGCTGCCTGCATTCCGCAGATGGGTCTTTGCTTGTTTGTGTGGATGGGTTGCTGGCATGCCACGGCCCAGTACCGGTCCACGGCCTGGGGGTTGGGGACCCCTGCTTTAAAGCATACGGTTTGTATATTTACTCCGAATAATACTCAGCTGAAAGTACAATCCCTTCCCCCACCTGCAAAATCCTAAAAATATCCTAATTTAATTGAGGATAAAAATATATCATTAGGTGTGCATCATTTGCACTATTAGCACTACCGGCTTTCTTTACACCTCCGAAATTAAGAGGCTGAAGGCAGCCTTTTCCTAACCTGGGCTTTCCAGATGTGAAAAAATAAAAACTCACTCCAATGATCCCTGGCTGGGTATTCTGGCCCTAACCTACCCAGAAAATATCAGGTGAGAGCAGTCTGTCTTAAGAGTTTGCTAATTTGAAGGAGGAAGGAAGACAGAAAGTTAGAATAAAACATTTAGAAGAAGTAAGTTTCTTTCTTTAAATATGCCAGTTACAGTCAAAACACTCATCTGTTAATGTGCAAACATTTGAACCATAGAAAAGGTGAATTATAGAAAACAATCTGCACAAATGCAATCAAGCAGCCAGCCAAAGAACTGATAGAAGATACTAACAGAACTAAAAGACACTATAATAGCATTGCAGTGGAATGTGTGAATACTTTCCCATGTTTTCACATGAATTATTTTCTCCAGAATTGGTAGCATTTACTCAATCTAGAAGTCTGGGGAATCCACAGAATGTTCGTGCCATAACATTTCATTCCAAGGCCCTGGCTTTATAACTTCCCTTTCTTAGAGACAAGGCAAAAGTCTACGAGGATTCATCCAATCTTACAGGATACTAGCAAAACGTTGTTGCCATGCCTGGCATACAGCAGCCAGCTCCTGCATTTGTTGACTACACGTCCACTATTCCTGACTTTTCATCCATGAAGTCATCTCAAACAAAATTAGAATTTCAGCAGCCAGTTGTCAAAGACAGCAAAAACTGAATTCTTTCCTCATCTCAGCTAATTCTTCTAACCTCTGAAGCTATTCTTTTGTCACTAAAGCCAATGAAGCATCCACAAATAAAAACAGAGCATTTTTGCTCGGAACTATTAAGGTTGGCATACTAGCACCTCACTGGCACTAAGAGTCTGTGGAAGGAGAATTCTTCCTGATTTCCAAAGTGCCATTTTGGAATTTTAAGAGACAGACACATAAGGAGACAAGAGGATGAAAGAATGCTGGTTCTAGTTTTTTTTTAATGGCGTCAATCAACACAGCCTTGTACAAAGGTGCACCTGTTAGGTTGATGGCAGGAACAAAACAGATGGAGAATACAGGTAGTCTTCAACATACAATCATTCATTTAGCAACCGTTCAAAGTTACAACCATGCTGAAAAAAAATGATGACCAGTCCTCACACGTATGACCATTGCAGCATCCATGTAGTAACATGATTGTGATTCAGATGCTTGGCAATGTTTATGAAGGTTGCATTAAAGGTAATACTGTAATACTGTAACCATTACAGTTCTGAATCATCTGGGATCAATCTATTTTCTGGACTAGGTTTACCACTAAGTCCCTGCTGAACTTTTAGACTGGTGATGATGTTCTCTGGTGCATCATTTTTAAGATTAGAGTGATGGGCATGAAGGAAAAGGTCTTCTTGGGATGATTCCATAGCTGGAGAAGTGAAAGAATTGCCTGGGAATAAAGCAAGGGCTTTTTTCCTTAAAAAAAAGATGCTTCGGTTCTTATACTTTTGCTAGGGAAACTGCCTTGGACTCTGTTTCGATATGGTGGCTCTGAATAACTCATAAATCCTAACAAACAAGAGAGACAGTTTGTTCCACAGCTTAAGAAAAACAGCACTAGTTTTTCCCAGATGCAGAGTCCGCTCACAGCCCCGATCCCAACAGCTTCAACCAAGAACAAAAATCTCATTGCTTGAGGTTCTGAAGTAGGGGATGAGGGAATCTTTTTCTAAATAAGCCACCGAACCAAGGGAAAAGAAAGATAACCGAGGACCCGTGCATATAAGGAGGATACGGCCCCAAAAGTGTGAATTGGGCCAGCTGACAGAAAATCTGATCAAAGGCCTCCCTACAACATGGGGGTCAGACCAATTCCCAGCTGACCACTTTCGAAGCTCCTTTTATGTGGAAGGCTGGGGTCACTGAATCAAGGAAGAGAGCACGGAAAGGATGGTGCGTGCTTCTGACGGGCTGACAGCTAAATTCATGCTTTGAAACACACACCTTTCTGAGGAAAGATGGAGAAGAAGGGATCCCTATGAGCAGGGGTCTTCAAACTTGGCCCTTTTATGACTTGTGGACTTCAACTCCCAGAATTCCTCAGCCAGCGTGCCTGGCTGAGGAATTCTGGGAGTTGAAGTCCACAAGTCATAAAAGGGCCAAGTTTGAAGACCCCTGCCTATGAGGGATGGAACTCAGCAACCGGCCAGATCTGCTCTGCAAGCTTAACATGGAGCCTCTGCCTTGTGGGGTGAGGGAGTGGAACCACAAACCAACAGCCTCGGACCACACCGTTAAGGGCACTTGTTGACAGGAATGGTAGCCCCAAACAGCATAAGTACTTCATAAAGAATACGAGAAATTTGGGAGTTTACCCTATAGGACCATTAAAAATCATTGCAACTTGACTTTTTCAACCCAGAGTCCCTCAATTGTGCTTCACCACCCACATGCTATTCATGATTAGATAGACTAAGATGAGATGTGAACTTTAGAGCACAGACCAAAGATTTTAGATTGAGGGAGTTAGTTTTTAGAACAAACACCAGCAGTTGCCACCCTTTCTTCTATCATCTATTTAGAGCAGGAAAACTTTTTATTTAGGAGCATCTTTGCCATTTAAGGTGTTTTAGTGGTTGTGGTAGGTACAAGTGCCTGAGCATTGGCTGTTTTTCTGCATTTTCCTCTTCTAAAACGGAAATATCAGTCCAGGGATTTTAAGTTCTTTTGCCCACTGCTCCTCTATCGATATTTTAATTTTTTAAAAAAGATTCTTCAGGTAACTTTTATTAGCCCTATTTTCCTGCTGAAAGTATGAATCTATGGGCATAGCCCAGCAGCCAGCCAGCCAGCCATCCCTTGGTGACATAGCTCATTTTCAGCTTACTGATAAGGAAAGAAAGTTTGTTAACTCCACAGGTTGCCTGTTTTCAGGATACACCTCTTTCCATGCAATTGAAGTTGCAACCAATATCAGCCTCTGAGGATGCACAGTGCAGAGTCACAGGTTCTCTAATTTCTAGGCATAAACCAAAGCCAATAAAAGAGGGACAAGACAAGTAATGGCAGAACCAGACTTTACTTGTATTAACCGAGATCAAATCTGATCCCTCCCTTTCCCAGAGTATACTTCTGTCCACCACAAGCTAGTGGATACTTGCATTTCAGAAGTACAAAACCACACACACACACAAAAAAAACCCCTCCAGGGATCCTCCCATGAATTTAATGGCTGGGATCTGCTTAAAGCCGCCTTTGCCACAGCTGTCAGATGAGCCGGGATTACTACTCAGGGGGCTGGGAGTTTCTGCTGGGTGCAGCCCAGGGGCACCAGGTTGAGAAAGGCTGCCTTATAGGGCAGGTTCTCCCACAGGAGAGGATGATGTGCTAGCAAAAAGGAAATAATTATCCCTATCACACCCCCATCCAGGCTTGGCACTGAATCAGGTAGTACTTGTTTCAAGCAAAAAGTTAAGACAAATAGCTCCAAGGATCTGCAGTTGCTCAATACTGGAGCTAAATTTAAATAAATAAATCTCTTATTTAAATAATACCTGAAATAAATAAATCTCAATCTCTTTTTAAGAAGAGATGGAACATCCATTTGTCCGGAATGGTGTAGGATCTCCCGCTTGGGCAGGAGGTTGGACTAGAAGACCTTCAAAATCCCTTTCAACTGTTATTCTGAAAATAAATAATAATGCCCTCCCCCAACTAAAATATTCCTTTCTGCCTGTATAAAGAACACATTGCCTTTAATCTTCTACATCCAGGAGAGCTCTGTCATGGACAAGGGAGGGAGCCCCAAAAGTCATTTCACTCAATTTCAAAATTTCAAAATTCAATTTCACCTTGTTCAGAGCGGGACTGAAGGAATCCAAGAAGCATACATAAATCTGGGAAGATTAGGTCAAACCGAGAACTTTTGAAAGTTCAGCCGCACAATTATATCTTTAAAAACAAACAAACATGCGCAGCAATTCTGCAGGCCGTTCGCCATAGAACCGTTGCGATTCACATTTCTTTTATAGGTATAGGGTAAAACCACACAGAGAAAGAAAACTGGGGAGCAGCAGGATTTGGAGCGTGCATACCCCGAGAGTTGGAATACAAAAACAACACCTCACCATATTTTATCTCTGCAATGCAAACCCAGATTCCCTATTCAGCAGAAAAGCCCCAATCCAGCTGCGTTCCCGGCGGCTTACTTTCGAGTAAGAGCGCCCCTTATTCCAGCCTGGGGCCATTTCTTCACTAGCGGTTTATAACCCAAACAACCCTCGCCGGGTCGTAGAACAGTAAAAAATAAAGCTCTTGCAATTGGCCTTAGCTCCTTTGCTTCGGTTAAGCACAAAAACTATTATTTTTCCAGCGTTTCTTCCCACTCTATTAAATCATTCCTCTCGCAAATCTCACCGCGGCGCGTCAGGGTTGTTGGATCCCTCCCCCACCCTCCGGAGGTTACCAAAACCGGCCCACCGCGGGTTTGCAAGCCCTCGGGCCTAAGGGGCGGGCCGCTTACCTGCAACGGGCTCCATCTCGGTCTGATTCTTGCTGCCTCCTCTCTTGGGTTGCGGGGCCAAGCAGATGCCCTTCCCGCGCAGCAGGGCTTGCAAAGGAGTGCGCTCGCCTGGCCGAGGGACGCAGCGCAGCCCGCCGGCGCAGCTGGGCGTATAGACGCCGCAGGACTCGCCTTCCTCCCGGACTCCACAGGCTTTCTCGTCGTCGCAAGTAGCTTTACGGTCGCTCTCGGGGGAATCGCAGCCGGCCGGAGAAGAAGAAGGGCAAGCGGCCCCGATGTCGCCGTCGGGCTCCGACGCAGCAGCAGCAGCAGAAGCAGCCACGGCCGCCACGCATCCCGTCGTCGGGGCCAGCAAAAGCAGCAGCGCCGTCCCCAGGCAGCGAGCGAGGAGCATCGTGCACCGACGGCCTGAGCGCTCGGAAACAGCGCGCTGCAGCCGAGCGCGTCTTAAATGCCGCGTCCCAGCCCACGGCTCGCCGGCCTCCTTCCGCGCCAGGTGTAGCCAGCCCGGTTGGACAGCCGCCAGCCGGCAGGGTGTGGCTGCCGGCTGCCAAAAGCCGACCGGCGTTTCTCCACCGCTATTCCCTTTACTCCTAGGAAAGGGAGCAATCCGACCAATTCTAACGAGGCGATCCACTCCCATGGAGTTCAATAGCCGAAGTTTTCGGTGGAGGCGCGCGGGGTGGGGCTGAACCGCACGAAGAACGGCCGCCTTATCGTGTGCGTCGTTCCCGGAATATAGTACCGTACTAGGACTTGGTGAACCCAGGTCAGGCTTCGGGGTGATCCGTTGAAAGCAAGGCAGGGGTAGCGGAAAGGACGCCGGTATAAAAGCCGAGAGCCTCGATTCCAAAAACCGTGCCCTCCCGGAGTTGTGGCTTGTGGTGGGAAGTGATTGTGATGCTGTTGTCTCCCCCCCCCCCACAAGCGTGCTTTTTGAAACGTAGAAACCCCTCTTACTCAGCTTTTCGGAACTTGTTAGTTACTGTGATCCCGTTGATCACAGCTAAATGAGTCTATATTGCGACTTTTTCATCCCCTTTGCAAGGACAAGAACACAGCCTGCAGGGCGGTGGGCTTTTATTCATAAGTAAATAAAGGTTAATGCCTGCCCCCCAAAAATTCCTGGCATGGAGAATTTTATTTCAATTGTTTTGTTTTAATTGAAGGGCATTTTAAAAGCTGCTAGCCAGTTTGTTTATCTTGCTGCACCGAAAGATAGCCTATATGCAATGCTTCACCAGTTGGATTTCTTCCTAACACAAAACTTAAAACATTTGAGGGGGGGGGAGGAAGAGCGGAGGGAAGAAGCCTCACCCTGAGCCCCATGTGCTTGTTTGTGGTTTTAGGCACAATTAGTGGGAATAAATTGCTGACACGTTAGCTCCTCTCTCCTTGCAACCAAAGGAACTCATTTTTAGAAACCAATCCCTTTGCTTCTCTACCTTTTATAGCAGCCTGACTTTTTCCTGGCAAGGTGAGGACACAACATCGCTTTCCCTGCATTCAGGAATTTGTGGAAAAGACAGGTGGAAAGCCAGGTTTATGAAAATGGCAACTTAAATCTTTTCTGAGAAAGTGCTGCAAAATGTCAGAATCTTTCAGTAGTACTTTTATAGCAAAGGATTTTAAATTCAGTGGGACTGGAGACAACCTATATGATTTGGTATTGCCATTCTATGGCTCTTTTCACACAGATCCTAGGTTTATGATTGCTGGACATAGATAGCATCGCTATTAATTAAAATCAAATCCACTCTTCATTGACCTGTTAATGTAGCTGTTGTTGGCAGAAATAGGGACATTCTTTGCCACTTCCATGATTTTTTTCTGACTTCCCAGTCTGGTCCCTAGCCCTGGAATTTCCTGATAGTTTTCCACCCCTCTATTAACCAGGTCTGATCTGCTTAATTTTACAAGATCAGCCAAGTTAGTTGCTGCCTTCCAGACTTTCATTTTTTAGGCAAGTGACAAAGTGCTAGTGCCAGACCCTAGCAAAATATTTGCATATCAACTCCAGAGCAATTGGGGGGGGGGGGAGGGCTGTAGGCCAATGCTTTGTTTGGAAGTGTGCCCAGTTGCCCAAGAAATAACCACAAAAGTAAGTTTGGGAGATAGCATCCTACAAGGTCGAGATGTGTAATTCCAGTGTTTCTCCCACCTCCACCACCTTCATCTTCTGGTAAACTGGATAATCATTGCAACCACTTTGTGAACAAGCTTGCCATGAACACAATTTTTGCAACCAGGGCAGCCTCATGCTATTGATGTTCCCTTTCTTCCCCCTGGCTCAAAAGTAAGGTTTATCCATGTTCTAATTATATAATTTGCTTTCTTCAAAAGTCGGGGAATGCAAACCAGGAGTTCATCAACTCTGTCCATTGGGGGGGGGGGGGGAGGCTGCCAAGCAAGCATAGGAGTCTTGCAAAGTCACTTTTCAAAACCAACCCAAGTGATGATATGGTTATTATTATTTTTTTTAACCATGGGCCAAGAAGGGAAATAGCTGGGCAATTGGATTACGCAACCTAGTTTTAACCATTCCAAACATTCTGCTTGGATTGAAAATGAAGACTGGGGGGGGGGGGGAAGCAAGAGAGAAATGAAGACGGCCCATCTCCAAGTCCCAAGGAACAGCGGGAGGAAAACAAACAGGCCTTGGCCAGGAAATTGTTGGCTGATTGCAGGCTTTTTGTTTGTTTATAAATGAAACAGTTCTGAAAATATTCCCAGGGAGTTTAGATTAACTCAAGAGGAAAGGGAGGTACAGAGCAGTTGTTAAACCTAGCTTGAACTACTTTACAGGGTTCTAGTGAGGATAGAATTAAGCTACCAGATCAGACTTGCAAGACCTCAGCCAACCATGAGGGGGTAGGTAAAATGAGATGACTCTCCCCATCCGGTCCTAAACGTATATTTTAGCCTCCTGGGAGAAGGACAAGCTACTTTTAATTAGCTGCTGATGAGGCCACACATCCAAAACTAAGATTTGTTTAGAGATGGTTTATTCAATAAAATGCAACTGGCTAGGTTTATACAACACACTTAAGTTACAAACTACAGCGTCCAAACCACACTGGCTGGGTTTGCGCACAACATATTAAGCCAAAACAAACCACAGTAGGGCGTATTATCTGGCCTGGTGCTTGAAATGGTTGGCATAATCAGATGTGTTATACAAACCAATTTGATAACTAGGCTGACTTCTTTGGTGGCATAGGGAGTTTTGTGAACCAAAACAAGTATACTTACCTTGGGGCTATGTGTAGTTGCAAATCCAAACATCAGGTTAGCTCAGTCAACTGCAGTTTAGTTCCTGTATAACAGGAGGGAAGCTTGGGCGCGCGGGGGGGGGGGGGGGAATGTTACTTCTGGCATCCCATTTACTACCCTGGAGCCCTATTAAAGTAGGGAAGGCTGAAGATTAGGGATTTCTGAGAAATTTTGGGAGAGGTTAGGGAGGGGAAAGGGTGCCATTAAGTTTGCAGAGGCTTACAACTCTAGCTGTGCTCTTTAAAAATTCCAAACTGATTTCCCAGAGGTTTTTCCAAGACAACAGTAAAAAATAAATACAGGTAGTCCTCGATTTATGAATACAATTGGGAACTTGCATAGCTAAGTGAGGCGGCTGTTAAGTGAGACACCCCCAACTTTTTTGCTGTGGTTGTTAAGTGCATTCACAACTTGCTAAGCAAATCCAGTTTCCACTTTGCTTGTTGAAAACCAGCTGGGAAGGTCATAAATGGCAATCAGGACACTGCACCCATCATAAACAGATGCCAGTTGCCAAGTGCCTGAATTCTGATTACATGCCTATGGGACATTGGGACGGTCGTAAGAAGGAGGACCAGATGCAAGACATGTTTTTCAGCACTGTTGTAACTTCGAATGAAGGGTAGTGAGTTTAGGACTACCTGTAACAACCACCTGCAAGGCCTTGCCTTCAACGGTGAAAAAGAGCCAGAATGCACAAGTGTCACCACATCCTCTAAAACTCCTAGCCGAGCCTTGACAGTAAAATGCAGCTGCCCAGACTGGAGGTGACCTGCCTCTTTTGAGCAAAAAATTAGGACAAAGTTATCAAGTTCGGTGCCCTCTTCCTCATCTTGATATGAGGGTTAACAGTTTGCTTAGGCCAGGGGTAGGCAACCTTGGCTCATGACTAGTGGACTTCAACTCCCAGAATTCCTGAGCCAGCATGGCTCATCTTGGAAACCTCTCCTTCCCCTCAGCATGGCTGGCTCAGGAATTCTGGGAGTTGAAGTCCACAAGTCATAAAAGAGCCCAGGTTGCCTACCCCTGGCCTAGGGCCTAGGCCCATCCACTGTTTAAGCCACATTAAATCCGTGTTTCCTAAATCACTATGCTACAACTGCAAGCAAAAATAAGAAAAGGTGCCCTTGAGCATGTGGAAAGCATGTTCAGCCCTCAGAAAGTGGGCCAACTGCCTAGCCAGGTTCTGTGATTTAACCAACCCTTTGATCTATAGACCCCCGCCTAGATGAGATGAAGCTTTACAAGATGGAGATAAAAAAAATTTCTCTATACTGTATCTGTAGCTCAAGAAATTGGGATTTTTGAAAGTTTGGCAATCCTGGTGATCTGTAAATTCTAACTTCAGACAGAAAGGATGCAACAGATAAGCTCCAACATGGGCATGTAGATTCACTAGAAAAAATAATCCAGTGTGTTGTTCCTGAGCCACTGGCAAAGATTTCTGGCTTCCCAAAAATCACTGGAAGAAGCTAACTGAAGACTCAATGCTGCAGATCAAGGCACAGATCCTGCGGCTGGCTCAGACATTACTAGCCTGTTTCTGGACTGGGTCATAGAACATACAGAATCATCATGTGCCTTGTTTGGTTTATGACCAGCTCTTTGAAGGGTTCCAAATTGACTTCTGTCTTGAAATGCCACATTCAGTTAAACTGTTCCAGTGTTTTTCAATCTTGGCAATGTTAAGGAGTGTGGACTTTTAATTCCCACGCTGGCTGGGGCAGCATGGAAGATGAAGTCCATACATCTTAAACTTGCCAAGGTTGAAAAATACCGTAGAGACAGTTTTGCTAGCTGGCTCTGGCCTTGTGGTTCCACAAAAGGGAGCAAACTGCGGCTCTTGCGTAACTTTTAACATGATGTTCTTGAACGAATTGGGCCACCTGGGTTAGGATTTACAAGACTTCATAGCCCTCATTAGAAGATCACCACAAGCTGGGCCAGAAGCAATGCTACACCATAATGTGGCTAGTTTGCTTTCGGCCTAGTAGGCTGTGGAAACTCGGCCAATTCTGGCTTGTGCAATAAACCATATTGGCCTAATGCGATGCATGAATCAAGGTACAATTTGTTCGTTCTGTTCTTCTCCCCATTACTATCTCCTCTAGGAGTACATAATTATAATCTAAAATACTCTGTGACTCAAATGAAGTGCTGCAGTCCCCAAGAGCTTTATTTGTTTAGTTCATATTGGTTTTTTGCAGGAACTCCAGATGATCTCTCCTCCCCCCCCCCAGCTATGCATCAATGTCACTCTGTGGGCTCCCTTGAGCAAGGGCGGACTTTTTATCTGTACCTTCACTCTTTACAGCACATCACCTACGTTCGCACATTGTCCAGACCTACAGCTTACTGAATCATGGCTGAGTTCACACAACCACTGAATCACTGTCTGGATTTGCACAATGCACTGAGTTAGAAACCCAGCAATCACCCTTTAGTCTAGTACGTGCAAAGGCTGGTCTTTAAGGTACTACAGGGAATCTTCTGTAGCCTCGGAGTAACATGGCTGCCCCTCTTGAAAGGCAGCCTGGAATGAGATCTCTCCCTGCCTGCTGTTGCTCTTACACATTCAGGAGAGATCACCCAAACATACTGAGTGTACATGCCCTTTTATAGCCTGAGAGCAGACCTTTGCAAAAGCCTTTCTACACTCCCATCGGCAGCATTCCAGAGCTCCTGACTCCTGGCACTTGATCGTCCTTGTGCCGTGAAAAATAGGCCAGCTCCTGGGATTCAGAAGAATGCTCCCTGACCCTCAAGAGAGGACGTGTTTTTCAGGAATATGATATGATACCACTCCACCCCTCCCCTCCTGCAACTGCCAGCCCATTTGGCTAGCGTGAAAAAGTTGCAAGGTTTCAGGAAGAACAAGGTTAGGGAGGTGGGACCCATCACAGAGGCCAGGTCCTCTTTGAGGCTCATCTGGAACTCTGGTCATATTGGTCTTGAATAGCTTCTTCTGCTGCTGGACTGTTCATGGACCTGGATTGCTTGAGAAGATAATTAGACTCTAATCTAGGGAGAAAAAAAGGTATCCTCCAGGCCATTTTTTTCCTTAAATCTCTGGGACGGGTGCCTGGCATTCCTGAAAACTAGAATTTTGAGTTGCTTGACGGAGTTACTGCTTTTTGTTTTAAGAAAAACTAAAGTATGCTTGAGTTAAAACCAGGGACATTATTTTCACTTAGAGCATACTTGAAACTTATAACCAAATCTGACAGATTGATGAGGTCAGCCTTAATGCACTGTTTTAATTCCATTACTGAACTCTTCTTGGCTGCCGATACCAGAGTGTTTGAAATCAACTGCTGGCTTCCATAAACCGAGTGCCACCTTTATTAAGATTTCCTTTCCTGCCTGCTTCATATTACCTGATATGTGTTACTGCCATAGTGGACCTTTTTGCTAAAATTGCCATCCTTTGTACCCTCTTTTTTTTTTAACTGAATGTCTAGACGTGTTTTTCTCTTGTGGTTTGAGACCTCAATAGTAGAACTGTTTTAAATACTATTACGGTATATGTCTTCTGAAGCAGGTAACCTGTCCCCAGGTAGACTAGTGAGATACTAGAGAAACTATTGACGACCCTTGTCTCTTTATTTACATCCTTCCAGTTTGCAAAAACATTTTATTTTATTGTTTTCTGAGATAGGCAGGAGAATAATTACCTGTGATTTCCATGAAGATGGGGATATGATTTTACTTGCTGGCATATTGTAATTGTTTCTTCTTTCATTTCTCAAATAGCAAAAGAGCACCATTTCTCCATCAGAACTGATTACAAAAGACATAAAATTACAAGGAAACTGAGTCGTTCTGTGAGTAAGAAGGGCAGCTTCCAAATTGAAAATATATAAAATAAATAAACAAATCAATAATTAAAGTCTACCTAGAGAAAGTGAAATGGACACAAGGATCAATAAAAAAGCTTTGTCAAGAGATTGTTACTAATCCATTTTTGCCAAAATCAGCATGAAGAAATAATATAAGCAGAATCTAGCTGGCTATAACAGCTGTTTTTTTACTCAAAGCAATTTCCTTATAAAAAGGTTGAATAAAAATAGCCACATAGACAACCTCTTCCTGGAATTTAACTTTCTGTCTGGATTCTTATTTGGTGCTCAGTCATTAGGGCTGGTAAACCAGAGTTTATGGCTTAATGCAATGTGTGAATCCAACCAATTATAGCTAAAGTTAACAATTATTGGTAATAATGTACATCCTAGCACAATGCTTGAAACAAGTAAGTTTAACACTACTTCATTTGGTTCTGGCTTTTCTGACTTTTTTTGTATGTTCTGAAATTTAAAAATTACCCTATTGAAGATAAAAGAAATCTTTGTTACAACAATATTTTCCTCTTTCACAAACAACTGATTTTCTAATGTCAGTATAAGGTCTAGAACATAGCTCTGCCTAGGAGCCTATCCCATCAATGTGTTCTTACCCATTGCTCTGCTTCCAGTTCATACCTACCAAACTTACAATATCAGTAGTGTATTGCTGAGCGCTATGGACTTTAAGGAAGTAAGAAAAATTACTGAAAAAGCAAAGATCAGATTCACTCCACCATCTTCTTACAAGTCCTGATTTTCATAGATGCTCTGTCCCAAGTCTTCCAATGGGCTGTTGGAAAAGGGTCAATTAACAAACTCTGACATGGTTATTAATCAAATTCTAATGATAACCAATTTACACTCCTGGATAAGGGCTGTTGCTTAGACCAGAGTGTATTTTTTTTGGCTTTGGCTGCCAGAGGGTATTCCACCAGCTTCTGTGCTCTGGATGGAAGTAGGCAGCCAGGAGACTTTTGCAATTTGAGTTCTACAATATTTCAAGATTGCCCCCCAAAACATGTTAATCCCCTTACCGGATTTGTATACCCCCATTAGATATGTTGGTACAACACGAGCCAATTTTATCTAGTATACTGTGAAAATCCAGCCCATGTAGTTCAGTTTATAGTTCAGTGAGTCATCTGGATTGATTGGGGATAAGCACTTTGTGAGCCACCAAATTACAGATTAGTCTTCTAGAGTTTAGCCTAGAACAGTGATGGCGAACCTTTTAGAGACCCAGTGCCCAAAAACTGGCCCCGTCCCCGCTCCACCCCACTGCCCACCCCCGCTCTGCCCCCTATCCCCTGCCCCACCTGCCCATAGGACCACTCACCGCTTCCAGGGCCCGCCGCAGATTGCCCAGGCAGCCCAGCAGGGCTATGGCGGCCACACCCTCTGCCCGCGCCCTGCAGCATCAACTGCACGATGGGGGGTGTGAGGGCAGAGTCTTGTCTATGCTGCCTGACTGCCATGTCCTTGGCTGTGCTGCTCCATGTGGGCCACGCTCAAGGGCGAGTCTCCTTCAGGGGGCTGCTGGAGAGGAAGGGGTTGTGGGGGGAGGCAAGGCTGGGGCAACGGAACGTGTGCCCACAGAGAGGGCTCCGAGTGCTGCCTCTGGCATCTGTGCCATAGGTTCGCCACCACTGGCCTAGAATACTGTACAAACCTAGCCTAATTTTTCTTTTCTGTGCCTGGAACAGACTCTCAGGACTACAGTGCCTGGACCCATGTCACAAACTAAGTCATGCTATTTTAGTTTATTCAATAAACCAAACACATGATTATATAAACTATGGATTAGTACAGTGTATAAATCCAAACTGGTGCTTCTCTTTCTGAATTTATCACTCCCCCCCAACAAATCTCTAAGAATTATTGAATGGATGTTGAGTTTCAAGTAGGAACATTCAAGCTTTTTAAAGCCAAGCATGACATACTGATGGCATTCCAAATAGAGAATGGGGCAAGGACAAAGAAGTGGACAGGGCAAGGAGAAAACTTCCTTTCATTTAACCAAAAGTAAATATAGTTCATAGACTTATCCCCATAAATTAAACACTTTTCTCCTTTTTAATCAAATTCACATTTTGAATTTGATGGCTGCTTTTTTAGGGCCTAGTGGTTGCACCTCTCTTTAAGAGAAGTACTGAAATGATTAAAGTTCATTGCCCAGCTTGCCAGCAACAACCAACTAAGCATTTCTGTCAATAGTAGGACTGGGCTCCTTAGACATTCCTCCACACTAGGGGTGTCAAACTGCCGGCCCGTGGGCCAGATGCGCCATGGCGAAACTGCACCCACCCTATTGCCGGCAATGGGAAAAAAGTCGTGTCAAGTGACGTTGTGAGTTTGACACCCCTGCTCCACACGGTCCTAACGTGGTTTGGTTTGACACAGCTCAATGTGCGATCTTGACTGCCTTCTAATTTCCTCCCCCTCCGTTTATTTTCAATAGCAGAAAGTGTACTAGTGGCCTATGCACAGCTAATGAGAAGCTGCAGAACCTCACTCTGCCTGGCCGGCTGCCTTGATTAAACCACCAAGCTAGCTGATGTCCGGATTTTCACCAATCCTCTTAATTGTTCCATACCAAAAAGAAAATTATTACGTAATTAAACATAATGTCACAACTTTTGTTTCCCACTTCCCAACTTAGTCCAGCTTATACTGAAGTGGCTGTCCCTCAATACACAAAACATTTTGTGTGTTTTTCTAAGTAAAATGTTAAGATATGTAACTGTATGATAAAGACTTAATAGCTTTCGCAAAAGGAGCTGCTCCATTTTTGGCACGAAACTATAATGTGTGGTTTGTTTAGCTGAACACGTTGCTTGAACCTAGCCAATTGACATACTATAATTAAACCATAACTTAGTAAATGTATCAAATTTAGCCATAGGTTAATAAGATATATAAATCTTATTTCAGAGCTTCCCCCCATACAACACTTATGATTTTTAAATATCTATAATATGCTACTCTTTAATGACATCCAAAATCTATCTCGTGAGGTACTGCCAGTCTGCAGAACTAAAATCTGCCTTGCTGTCCATCATGCAATAAACCCCCAGGATATTGTAACTACATGCCTAGTCAAATAGCTATGTAAAGGCATATTTTCTCATGAGCAGATACCAATTCAGTCAATAAAAGAAAATATAAATCAGTCTGAAATTCCCTGAGTAGGACAGATTATCTAATTTTCCCCAGACAGGTAGAGCTTGATTAACTTCCTTCTTTGTGCCTCAGTTTTAAGTACATATAGAAAATTTCATCCTAGTTCTTAGTTTCAATTTGAAGCTTAGTCCACCGCCCTTTCTGAATTGCTGCAGGCTGTCAAAGGACAATTGGGCAATGCAGATTTTTTTAAGTTCCACTCCAAAGCAGCTGGCATGAGAGCCCCACTGCAATGCTGCAGAAGGTAAAATGTTCTTTGTAAGAATAGCAAAAGCAGCAACATTACATTTAAGATGCAGGAGGTATGGTTGAAACAGCGGGGGAAAAAAGGAGAATGAGTCAGAAATGAAACTCAACTTTTGGGGAGGGTGTAACAATGCTTTCCTTATCAAAAAGTTGGGATGGTGGATAACGGCAAGGAGGAGTAAGAAGAGAAATATTAGGGATGAATCTAGATGGGAAATTGTAGTGGCTTTTGAGTTGCAGAGATCTATCAAACAATTACTTCCAGGTTGTGGAACGTAGCCACAGGTTAATGTAGATTGTTCTACATTAAAACCCAGCATGGTTTCATTATAAAATAGCAGCATTAGGTAATCACTGTATGACACGGGTTTCTAGATGACCTCACCAGACGCTTTCATCTCTGCCATAGCAGTTTAAAAACAAGTTTCAGAAGTTCCAGGTTTGAGCAGAAGCTGATTCTAAAACTCAGCACTGGAACAATAGTGGATTGTGGGAATTTGCACACGGCTGACATCTGTTCTGCACAAGAATTCAGAATATTATATTTTGTGAACATATTGAATATGTACTTTCTGTTAAGAAATCCCTGTTTGGCTTCTCTATCTGCACAGATCCCAAAATCCTTCTAGGGGAGTGGTTCTCAACCTGTGGGTCGGGACCCCATTTGGGGTCGATCGACCATTTCATGGGGGTCGCCAAGCAAGGCTGTCCGCCATTTTTTTGTCCGCCATTTTTTCCCCCCTTTTCCGGCGGGTGCCTTACCTCCCTTGGGCTGGGCCAGATGGTGGTTGGCCTGCTCCGTCTCTGCCGCTTGCCAGCTACACCTCGGCCAGCGCAGGGGGCGGAACCATGCATGCGCGGTGCTCCCGGGCAGGGAAAGTCCTCGACTTACGACCGGTTTAGTCCTCGACTTACGACCGGTTTAGTCCTTGACTTACAACCAGTTTAGTCCTCGACTTACGACCGGTTGGGGTCGCGGCATTAAAAAGGTTGAGAACCACTGTTCTAGGGGAAAATGAGCACTATGCATTTCTTAAAGCTAGGGTTTTCTTAAAACTCTTCAAAAAAAAAAGTTCATTTGAGCTTCCGGCCTCTTCTTTTTATTGTATTGCATGTTAATATAGCTTCCCCCCCCCAGCAGTTAAGTGAGGAAAGAATAAAAGGAATTAACCCTTTGGCGTTTACTGTGTCCCATGAGCCATACTGTAACATCAAGTTATTATATTGATATCCTTCCTTTTTGAAACAGAGAGTCTAGGTCAGTGGTGGCGAACCTATGGCACGGGTGCCAGAGGCGGCACTCAGAGCCCTCTCTGTGGGCACGCAGTCCTAGGCCCCAGTCCTAGGCCTTCAGCTGGGTTTTATAAAACCTTTTTGCTTTAGGCCTCCGCCGCCATGTGCAAAAAAAAAAAAANACCAAAAGTAAATATAGTTCATAGACTTATCCCCATAAATTAAACACTTTTCTCCTTTTTAATCAAATTCACATTTTGAATTTGATGGCTGCTTTTTTAGGGCCTAGTGGTTGCACCTCTCTTTAAGAGAAGTACTGAAATGATTAAAGTTCATTGCCCAGCTTGCCAGCAACAACCAACTAAGCATTTCTGTCAATAGCAGGACTGGGCTCCTTAGACATTCCTCCACACTAGGGGTGTCAAACTGCCGGCCTGTGGGCCAGATGCGTCATGGCGAAACCGCACCCACCCCATTGCCGGCAATGGGAAAAAAGTCGTGTCACGTGACGTTGTGAGTTTGACACCCCTGCTCCACACGGTCCTAACGTGGTTTGGTTTGACACAGCTCAATGTGCGATCTTGACTGCCTTCTAATTTCCTCCCCCTCCGTTTATTTTCAATAGCAGAAAGTGTACTAGTGGCCTATGCACAGCTAATGAGAAGCTGCAGAACCTCACTCTGCCTGGCCGGCTGCCTTGATTAAACCACCAAGCTAGCTGATGTCCGGATTTTCACCAATCCTCTTAATTGTTCCATACCAAAAAGAAAATTATTACGTAATTAAACATAATGTCACAACTTTTGTTTCCCACTTCCCAACTTAGTCCAGCTTATACTGAAGTGGCTGTCCCTCAATACACAAAACATTTTGTGTGTTTTTCTAAGTAAAATGTTAAGATATGTAACTATATGATAAAGACTTAATAGCTTTCGCAAAAGGAGCTGCTCCATTTTTGGCATGAAACTATAATGTGTGGTTTGTTTAGCTTTAGCTGAACATGTTGCTTGAACCTAGCCAATTGACATACTATAATTAAACCATAACTTAGTAAATGTATCAAATTTAGCCATAGGTTAATAAGATATATAAATCTTATTTCAGAGCTTCCCCCCATACAACACTTATGATTTTTAAATATCTATAATATGCTACTCTTTAATGACATCCAAAATCTATCTCGTGAGGTACTGCCAGTCTGCAGAACTAAAATCTGCCTTGCTGTCCATCATGCAATAAACCCCCAGGATATTGTAACTACGTGCCTAGTCAAATAGCTATGTAAAGGCATATTTTCTCATGAGCAGATACCAATTCAGTCAATAAAAGAAAATATAAAGCAGACTGAAATTCCCTGAGTAGGACAGATTATCTAATTTTCCCCAGACAGGTAGAGCTTGATTAACTTCCTTCTTTGTGCCTCAGTTTTAAGTACATATAGAAAATTTCATCCTAGTTCTTAGTTTCAGTTTGAAGCTTAGTCCACCGCCCCTTCTGAATTGCTGCAGGCTGTCAAAGGACAACTGGGCAATGCAGATTTTTTTTTTAAGTTCCACTCCAAAGCAGCTGGCATGAGAGCCCCACTGCAATGCTGCAGAAGGTAAAATGTTCTTTGTAAGAATAGCAAAAGCAGCAACATTACATTTAAGATGCAGGAGGTATGGTTGAAACAGCGGGGGGGGGGGGGAAGGAGAATGAGTCAGAAATGAAACTCAACTTTTGGGGAGGGTGTAACAATGCTTTCCTTATCAAAAAGTTGGGATGGTGGATAACGGCAAGGAGGAGTAAGAAGAGAAATATTAGGGATGAATCTAGATGGGAAATTGTAGTGGCTTTTGAGTTGCAGAGATCTATCAAACAATTACTTCCAGGTTGTGGAACGTAGCCACAGGTTAATGTAGATTGTTCTACATTAAAACCCAGCATGGTTTCATTATAAAATAGCAGCATTAGGTAATCACTGTATGACACTGGTTTCTAGATGACCTCACCAGACGCTTTCATCTCTGCCATAGCAGTTTAAAAACAAGTTTCAGAAGTTCCAGGTTTGAGCAGAAGCTGATTCTAAAACTCAGCACTGGAACAATAGTGGATTGTGGGAATTTGCACAAGGCTGACATCTGTTCTGCACAAGAATTCAGAATATTATATTTTGTGAACATATTGAATATGTACTTTCTGTTAAGAAATCCCTGTTTGGCTTCTCTATCTGCACAGATCCCAAAATCCTTCTAGGGGAAAATGAGCACTATGCATTTCTTAAAGCTAGGGTTTTCTTAAAACTCTTCAAAAAAAAAGTTCATTTGAGCTTCCGGCCTCTTCTTTTTATTGTATTGCATGTTAATATAGCTTCCCCCCTCCCCCGCAAGTGAGGAAAGAATAAAAGGAATTAACCCTTTGGCGTTTACTGTGTCCCATGAGCCATACTGTAACATCAAGTTATTATATTGATATCCTTCCTTTTTGAAACAGAGAGTCTAGGTGCCCCTTCCTCTTCTTTCTCCCCACAACAACTACCCTGTAAGGTTTGTTGTTGTTAATTGCGAAGTCGTGTCCGACCCATCACGACCCCATGGACAACGTTCCTCCAGGTCTTCCTGTCCTCTACCATCTCTTGGAGTCCATTTAAGCTCATGCCTCCTGCTTCAGTGACTCCATCCAGCCACCTCAGTCTCTGTCGTCCCCTTCTTCTATTGCCCTCAATCTTTCCCAGCATTAGGCTCTTCTCCAGTGAGTCCTTCCTTCTCATTAGGAGGCCAAAGTATTTGAGCTTTAACTTTAGGATCTGGCCTTCTAAAGAGCAGTCAGGGTTGATCTCCTCTAGGACTGACTGGTTTGAATGCCTTGCAGTCCAAGGGACTCGCAGGAGTAAGGTAGGTTGGGTTAAAAAGAGATTGACTAGCCAAAATTATCCTGTGAGCTTCCATAACCGAGGCTGGATTAGAACCCTGGTCTCCCCAATCGTAGCTCAATATCATAATGGCTACAGCACACCCCCCCCCCTCTGAATGAACAGTATTTGTTTCAAATCCTGAATCGTACTTCCAACCTTCGTATGCGAGGCTTGGATTAAGAGCCTCCGCTGCTCTCCGTAACACATGGCTCGATTTGAGCCTGTGACAAAGACACGCTCTATATAAAACATGAGCAACAGATTTTTAGAATAGGTGACAATACGACAGTCCTTAGGTAACCTGTGCCAGGCGCCCCCCCCCCGCCCCCGGGTGCAGATTTTTAATCTTCCCCAGCCAATGGCGTTGTCGGAAGGTGCAGTAATACACCTAGAAGGCGCGAGGTGGATTCAGCCCCCCCCCGTCTCCACCCTGTTGCCATTCAGCAACCTCTGGCCACCGCTCCGCCGCCTTTCCCTTACGTCACACAGGCGAGCTCGGCGGGCCGAACCCCCCGCCCCCGTAGCACGGCGTCACCCGCTCTCCATTCATACCTTCCGCACAGCTCCCCTCGCCGCCCCCCATTCACTAACTTCCTTCGCCAGTTCCGGGAGGCGAGACGACGCGCCCTCCTCAAGCTTCTCATTGGCTTCCGGCGGCGCCCGGGCGCGGCGACAGCGGCTTGGAGGTTGGCCGAGCAAGCGGTGATAGGCGGGAGAAAGGGCGGGGAAAGCTGGGAAGCCCGGATGTGAACAGGGTGGCAAGTCAACCTAGCCGGGAAGCGGCTGAGTTAATAGCCGCGGGAGAAGCGAGGCTGCGGAGGGCGGGGCTGATGGAGGGAGAGCCAGGGCCTCTCGGGGTAAGGGCCGCCTTGGGCATCGGAGCGACGGTTCGGGGCAGCAGGGAGCGAGGGGTCCCCGGGGAGGCATCTTGTGCAGGGGCGGTGGAGCAGCTCCTCGCGGCTCCAGGATGTCGGCGAGGGCGTGAGAGGCTGGCTGTGAAGGGTGAGGGTCACGGTTTCCTCTGGATTTGAATGCCGGACAGCTGTGGAAAGCGATGGCCGGCGGGGGGGGGGGAGAGTCATTTTCCTAATAGTCCCCAAAAAATGGTGCAAGGGGGCTGACACGGGTCCTTTTCCTCCCTGGAAGCCTCGGCCTGTATTTAATGATCGGGGCAGACCTTCTGCATGTTCTCAGAGGCACTGTTTCCCTTGCTATGCTGTACGTTCAGCACTTGGCGCTCCGAAGGCAGCAACGGAAACCCTGGGATTAGAATGGGGGAAAATAGGGTATAATGGGTGTGTTGAATTAATTTCATTTCTTCTTCTTTTTTTCTCTTCCTTCCAGGGAATTTAAGGTGACATTTTAGTTTCATAACAGGAGATACATTTGGTGAAGAAATACAGACCACCATAAGGCTATATGGTTGAACTTTCTAGCCCCCAAAAAAGAGAGATTTTAATGAAGTTTAATTGTAGTGTATCCCCATTACTGTTCTAACTACTATAATAATACTCTTGTATCCAGGGATATTTTTTTCTCATAGAACGCCCAGAACGGAGTTCCAGCACCTTTTTGGGATGGAACCTTGTAGGGTAGGCAAGGCAGGTTGTATGATGTGTGTGAGTTCCGGCACCTTTTTTTTTTTATATAGAAAAAAAGCACTGCTTGTATCACAGGATTACTGTCACCTGCTGACTAAAAGATAGAGCTACAACATGTTATCTGCAAACATCTGGAGGACCACTAAATGGCAGCAAAGAGACAGCAATTTGAACCGGTTGCTCCCATCTAGTGGTCAGCTGGATTTTTACAGAGCAAATTTAAGATGACTTCCAGTTTTGCTCTACTTAGCTCCTACAACCTAAGCTAGCCAAGCTAATAGGGAAGAATTTGGTTATGCTAGAAAAAAAGCAGTTGGTGCAGGAAGAGAAAGTATAATTAGATGGCGTTGGTGGACTTTGTACTATATGTAGAATAAGTTTAGTCCAGATAAGATTGGAAGAATTCTTGTAAGAAATACTGCCAGCTATTAGTCAGCTCTCAACAATATTGAATTAGATGGACAACTTCTTTCTGTAAGAGGAAAAACATTTCTACTTCTAGGGTGGAATAAGGCCACATATGGCTCCTGAGGCCCCTTTTGGGGGGGCTTGTAGAGCCATCCTAACAAGCTGCCACATTTCAGCTGCTTGCTGAAAACTGGAAGTGCAATTTCTTGCCATTTGAAGTTGAAAAAGGTTGTGCCACTCTTAGACTTGCCACATTTTAAAAGAAAAAAAGGTCCCACAAAATCTGGAAAAGTTTCTGGATGTCTGATATGGACCTGCCAGATGGACTTCATCATATTGCTTTGCCTATTGCAGCCTCACTCCCAAGTTATTCAGTTTCTAATTTTCAAAAGTTTTCATGCCCCGGTCTAAGTAGTGTTATAGCTAGGGATAGACAGATCTTAACAGCTGCATATAGGACCCAAACAAAACTGACAGGTAACATTTCAAATGTAGGTGGTAAAGACATGGAGCAGGGAAAAAGATGTGGAGCAGGGAAAAAGTTGAGTCTGGACTGGCCAAGCTCTAAGATATTATGAGACAATATTTGGCCTAGTTGAAATGCTAACTGTGGACCAGGAAGACCTAAATAAAATTCATGGTTTTCCATGGAAGTCACTGAATGGCATTGATTTATTTCCTGGGGATCCTACCTTCCTTGTGTGTGTATTTTTAAGCATCATTCTATTGATCTTAGAGTGTATAATAATAACAAATATTCTAATTTCACTAGGTTAATATAAAATGAAATGCTGAAATGGGAGCAATCTTGATGGCAAACGAAAGCAAATTATACAAGTGGCAAGGTTTTGAGAAGTAATTTATCCCCAAACAGGTTTTATAACTAAATGTACTTAGAAAATGTGCAATTTATATCTGTTTTTGTAACATTACAGAACTTGATATTTATAGTACTGATTAGAATAATCCCTCAAAAATATATTGTGTCAGTAGTTTCATGATTATTGGAGGCTGACTGAACTGGGATAGTAGAATCAAAATCTATTAATCTATATCTAATTGAGAATCTTCATGGATCAATGAGTATTGAATTTATTTTGGTTATATACAAGCTTGATATTACCACCAAGTACATTAGGTTGAAATCCTTGAGATATCTTAGATAGCCATAGCCCCCACTGTGAGTGATCAGAGCTTCTCAGGATTGTAGCCTAAAGTAGGGATCTCCAACCCCCGGTCTGTGGACTGGTACTAGTCCAAGGCATGCCAGAAACTGGGCCATGCAAACAAACAAAGCCCCATCCATGGGAAGCAGGCAGCACGCAATACTACATGCTTTCTGATCCGCGGAAAAACCTCTCTCTATGGAACCGGTCCCAAAAGGTTGGGGACTGCTGGCCTAAAGCAGGGGTCTTCAAACTTGGCCCTTTTATGACTTGTGGACTTCAACTCCCAAAAGCTGGCTGAGGAATTCTGGGAGTTGAAGTCCACAAGTCATAAAAGGGCCAAGTTTGGGACCCCTGGCCTAAAGCATCTGAGTGGTCTAGCTTGCCTATTTCTATAAGGTTAAGGAATATTGGAGTTGGCCGTAATAAAGCCACGTTTTACAACAACCTGGCTAGAATCTCCGGATTCTGGAATGTGTTGTGCCATTTCTTCGGATGTTTAAACACACTCATTTCCCATAGGTAGATCGTTACAGCTATAATGGATGATTTAAACCTGCACTACAGATTTTTAAACTGGAGGAGGAGGATCCGGGAGATTCGAGAGGTGCGAGCCATTCGTTACCAAGAGAGGTTCAAGCATATCCTTGTTGATGGAGACACATTAAGGTAGTTTGTGATGTTTGAATGTTGAAAGAAACTTGAATGAGGGATGTCTATCAAATATTTAAATGACGAGCAGAGAGTGCTCAGCATAGGGAGAGTACATATTCTACTACTCAAGCACATTTAGAATGTCTCCTTTTTCTGAAAAAAGGTTTAATGTTTACAGTTTTTTGAAGTGACTGTGGAAGAACAAATCCATTGAATAAATATGAGCAATTAAAGACAAAGAATGTTTTATAGTTACATTCAAAAAATTATTTTAACCGCTTGAATAGCATTTCTTATAACAATGATTTCAGAATATTTTAGTCTCCTGACCAAAATGTGGATTTGATTTTGAAGATGTATATCATTTCATATTTCTTTAATACGTTGGCTAACCTCCAAAGCATCTTTAACTCTAGTGACCCTAATAAGAGCTAGTTTGGTGTAGTGATTAAGGCCTCGGGCTAGAAATGGGGTGACCATGAGTTCTAGTCCTGCCTTAGGCACAAAGCCAGCTGGATGACCTTGGGCCCAATCATTCTTGTGACTTCCTAAAATGCTGCAAAGACAACTGCAGAGACTAGTCCAAGCAGCTGATCCCCTTCCCTAATATGACCATAATAAACTAACATAAAGGCTGATAAAATAATGCCTACAAGCGTTCTTTTATCCTAATAAAAGAAGATAAGTGTTTCAAATTATAATAAGTATTCCATGGTTTAATTTTGCATTTCTTTGCTGGGTTTTTGCATATGAGTATATACACTCATATTATGTATGTATGTATGTGTTTGAGCAATGTGAATTCTGTAGTTTTAAATCGGAGGTAGCAACCGTTAGCAGCCCTCTTTGCTAGTTAGTTTTTGTGAGATCTTGTTTACAGTCATCTTACAACAGCAACATTAATTGGGGAGGGATGTGTGTTATCCCATCTTTTGCAAGGATGATGGAATGCTTAATTGTGCTCCGTTTCTTGCCATTCTTTGGATAATTAAATTCTACTGGGAATCTTAGTGCTTATATTGGCATATGAGTATGACACAAGATATATTTATTTTATTTTTCACATTTCTGAACTGCTCATCTCCCTCAAAGAGAGATTTTTGAATCCCATTACACTTTTGATTCCAAACTGTTATCTAAAAAGCTGCAAATCTTTTTTTTTTTTAAAAAAAAGAATTGGCGAACTCTGGTTCCCATTATCTGTCCGAAATGACTTCGGGAGAGATTAATTCCTCTTGTTGCTATTAAGCACAGAAACCTCGGAAACCAAATATTGAGGATCACTAAGTATCCCTAGGCTAGAATGTTATTTGTTTTCTCTTGAAGGTGCTTCTGGCCAGTTAAATATAAATATTTTTTAGGGGTGGACAGAATGTTGAGCCCTGAAGATTAGTTATCTATAGCCTAGATCAGGGGTCTTCAAACTTGGCCCTTTTATGACTTGTGGACTTCAACTTCCAGAATTCCTCAGCCAGGCATGCTGGCTGAGGAATTCTGGGAGTTGAAGTCCACAAGTCATAAAAGGGCCAAGTTTGAAGACCCCTTGGCCTAGACTTTGTATCTTCCTTGGCATCAGATATCTATTCTTGTCTTTTGTCCTTTTGTAATGTCATACATTTTGGTTTAAGTATTGGAGAACCTTTGTATCTTTTCTGCAGTTACCATGGGAACTCTGGAGAAGTTGGTTGTTACGTTGCTCCTCGTCCGCTGACCAAAGACAACAATTATTTTGAGGTAACCAGTTTGGCTCACCATCTTGGAAGTCTCTTTCAACATTACTCTTAGCGAAGACCCTCTCCGACATACTGTCCTTCCTTCTCTTTTTATTACTTGAGAGAGAAAACTTAGAACTATTTGATACTGGTTATACAGAGGCAGAGTTTTGCTAAACAGAATAATTTTAAAAGATCTTCCAACAAGAGGAGATATTTATAGAATAGGTTGCCTTTGATTGTGGGTAATTTTTTTTGTTCATTTTTTTTAATGAGATAGAAGAGAAACATTACTAAATATAAAGGAGCAAATCTTTGAACTATATTTAGTTCATTCAGCTAAATTAAATTTAACAGAATATAATTGAAAGGGTTTCCCCCCCCCCCCCGGTTCTGTCAACATTTGGGGATACATCCTGTGATCTGTCACTCAATAGCCCTTGGCCCAAAATGGTTGTGCAGCCTTGGACCAGATGAGCTGCAAAGCTCAAACATTTTATGAATCTTCTCTTGGACAGTGAATTTTTATGTAGACTGCTAATGTTTCAGGAAACTTTTCTCCAGCTTTTCCCTAGCTATAAATCAGTATTGAAGGTAGGCTTTTGCAACCTGAGACTTTCCAGATGTGTCAGGAATACGCTCCTGGAATTCCCAACTTAGTGGGACAATTGGGAATGCTTTGAGATATAACTCTAGTATAGTTGGAAATCATCAGGAAAAAGGTTTCCTAGAAGAATCGGAAAGATAATTTTGCTGAGCAAGAAAGTTGGAAGGAAATAACTTCCTTGTTCAATAATTTCCTTGTATAATAAGCCACTGTGCATGAATACTGAACTTCTAACTTCTAACAAAGCAGTTGGCTGCCATCATGAAAACGGGAACACTATATTGTGTTGTGAATCCATCTCTAGTATTTAGAAGCCTGCTTTGTAGATCCTCATGAGCAAAGAGGTGCAGGGGAGATGGTTCTAAATAATGTGGAAAACAGCTAATCAAAATATATTCTCTTAGCCTTTATACAAACATTCCACACCTTGATGCCTTCCGTCTGGCTTCTTGTTAGTTGTAACCAGCATGCCACTTAACAGGGCTTTACAGAGGTCCTAAATTATCTCTCGAGTTTTAAAAAATGCATTAAATTACTTTTCAATTAATTTATATGCTTGCCATCTGGAATCCTTTCTAGAAACCCTCTGCAAAATCAGAATTATATAGGTATGCACAAGGTTTCTAGTAAGGATTAGGAACAAAGGGTACTTTAATGGGGAGGTTGAGTGATGTAGCTTAAAGCAGCTACAGAGTTCATGTCAGGAAAGGTTGTCCTGGGAACTTTTTGGCTTACAGTTCATTCTTTTAAATACTACTTTCCTGCCTCGGTGGGACAAATGAGATGGATGTCTTACATTATATTATTTATCCTTGGATTTTGTTCAGGCAATTAGTAAAATGAGATATATTCAGTCCTTGGCTTCATGTTTTGTAAAGACATAGTCATCATCCTTGGAAAAAATTGCCCGGGTGAAAGGTTTTGATGCATCCATTCTTTCAACTTGTTCTAGGTATCAATTGTGGACAGTGGTGTGCGTGGGACCATTGCAGTAGGGCTGGTGCCTCAGTATTACAGTTTGGACCATCAGCCTGGATGGCTACCGCATTCAGTTGCCTATCATGCTGATGATGGCAAGTAAGTTAACAAGCTTGGCAGACCAGACATAACACTCCTCCTGTGTATGTTGCTTTGTCTAGACAGGTGTAAGGAATATGTCAGGCTGTACCTCAGTTAAAGAAACCACAGTCAATTAAATATTGGCTTACAACTTTGATGACCACTGGCTGGACTGCCTAAATGTGGATGAGAACTGTGAGTCTCTACAAGATCCATGGTTTTAAAGTGCATACATGACACCTGTCTGCATTTAGCAGAGAATAGAGATTTTATATGTATGTGTGTGTATATATATATATATGTGTGTTTGTGTGTGTGTATGTTTTATCTTGTGAATGTGTAAGAAACTGGAATAGAAGATAGTATTTCAACTTGTGAAAAACAAGATGAAATAGATTTGTGGCTGTCAAACTAGGGGCACCTTCTCTAGGATTACAAAGCAGATCTAATTATACTATTGTTAATTGAGCATCATATCACATTAGCATATTGTTGATTAGTTGTTTAAAGTTCTCTGTGAGATTTACAGAGATTTTACCTGAGATTTGCCTTATCCAGACTTTACAATGGTCGAGCCAAGGGACGTCAGTTTGGGACAAAATGCAATTCTGGGGACCGGATAGGCTGTGGGATTGAGCCAGTGTCCTTTGAAGTCCAGACAGCACAGATATTCTTCACCAAAAATGGAAAAAGGGTAAGTTCTGACTCAGCTTGCCATCTTTCTGAGGTCAGTAAAATGAGGACCCAGAGTGTTGGGAGGTAATATGCTGATTCTGTAAACTGCTCAGAGAGGGCTGTAAAAGCACTCTGAAGTGGTATACAAGACTAAGTGCTATTGCTATTGCGCTGAAGGTACCTACTGCAGCAATGTTGCTAAACCAAAGGATATGTGGGTTGGGTTTGGTGTTTTGATGGGACAGCTGCCTGGGAATCTCATGTACCTTGTCTTATACTCCAAGTGAAATAGTTGGGAGGGTAAGTGAACATAGAACATAAATGAGAGATGAGCATGTTCCCACCTCCACCCCAATAAACTGAGTGACTTCCCCAAAGTAATCCACTTAAAATCATGACTAGGATTTTATTTGATCCAGGGTCTCCTGCATGTCATTCTTGAAACCATTCTACCAAAGTTAAATAGAATGTGAATGTGACAGAACTATGGATTATACAAATTAGGGCCGACAAATAATGAGTTAGTTTGCATTTTTTTTAAATAGTTTCACACTCAAAAGGACTGTATACTTAGGTATAAGAAACTTGCCATACCAGGAAAAAAAATCTGCATCTTTCTTTTTTAATTGGATGAAAGAATTCAAATTATGTTTCTCCCCCTCCACTTGCAGTCCAGAATGGTACAACCCAAGATCTCTGCCAGCTAATTCTGCTACTTCATTCTGTACAGTCTGTAGAATGGCTTTTTGGTATGATTACCTAGATAGATTAAACTGATCTAATCTATGTAACTGTTGCCTCCTCTTAACAGGTGGGCTCAACAATAATGCCACTCTCACCAGAAGGTCTCTTCCCAGCCGTAGGGATGCATTCACTGGGTGAAGAAGTCCGGCTCCATCTCCATGCAGAGCTGGGCAGTGAAGAGGAAGATGACAGCATTATGATGGTGGATAGCTATGAGGATGAATGGGGACGACTGCATGACGTGAAAGTCTGCGGCACAGTGAGTGAGCATCTTTGGGGAAGGAAGCAGAATGCCAGAACCTGGGGTGGGAGCTTTTCTGTGGCCCTTGAGTAAAAAAAATCCACTGGAGTATATTGTTTTGTGTTTGTGAGCATGAGAGTGCTCATCCTTCAACATGTTATCATACACATGATCTTTGATCTCTAGAAAAGGAAAATGGGTTATTTTTTGTTAGCATTTTTACATTCAATGGTCCAGAATGTATTCTTGGTGATGGGGGGTTTTGCTCCTGAGGAAACAACAAAGACAGAACTATCAGAAGGAAGGTGTTGTGTGCTGAAGCTTACTTAAAATTAACTTTTGAGGTATATTCTGTGATTTGGCATCAACAGTTTCTCTGCTTAAGGCCTGCTTTGTGTGTACAGTACTAAGTATCTTGGAGGCAGTGGAAGATGCTGCAGAGTTAAGGGGAAAAACTCTGTTCTCTTCACTACAGAGGGAAGAGTCTGATGGCAAGTAAGAAAAAAGGATGCATTTTTATTTTTTATTTTTGCCTTCAGAGTATGCCACCCCCATATTCTTGCAAGTCAGAGCTGGCAACTCTTCCCAAACTTAAGTCTATTCCTTTATTTGTTCGTTCATTCATTTGTTCCATTTCTATAGCTGCTCATCTCAGCCAAGTGATTCTGGGAGGCTTGCGATTCTATACAGCAGGGGTCTTCAAACTTGGCCCTTTTATGACTTGTGGACTTCAACTCCCAGAATTCCCCAGCCAGCTTGCCTGGCTGAGGAATTCTGGGAGTTGAAGTCCACAAGTCATAAAAGGGCCAGGTTTGAAGGCCCCTGCTATACAGTGTAGTAGAGAAAGGCATAAGGTGGGGAAATGGCACAGCCAGTCCCATTTTGGGCCGAGTTCCCTGTCAGAAGATGAAACCACAAAGGCTGAGTCCCAATCACTTTGTCTCCTTCTCTTCCACTTGCATTCATTCTCCCCCCCCCCCCTTCCCCTCCTCACCTTAGCTGATCTGAGCAGCATGTCAGGTTTCTGTTCAGAGTGACTGGGACTTTGAATAGAAGAAACACCTCTTAAGGGTGAAGAGATTGAAGCATGTAGTTGTAGGCCTCCCTCATTAGTCATAAGAGCTAAGGATGAAATCTCCATACAAATCTTGGGGGGGGGGGAGAGGGAGGGGATTTTTATGCTCCAGGGAAAGGCATAAATAACTTCAGGGAGTTGGCCATCTAGGCAACAGCATGACTTTTGTGGGCTCTTGTCATGCCTAGACCAGCAGAAGGATCAATCAGGACCTCTCATGCATGGTTTCCGGAGTATTGTGGAACACACACAGTGAAACAACCAGAGCACGTTCCTGGTTTTCTGTGTGCAGCTCCATGGGGCCTGTGGTTCTCATTGTGTATTACATTCTCTGCAGCTCAACACTGTTGATGGAGCAGCTACCTTATGATAAGAGAAAGAAGTGGGTTGGCTGCCAATACATTGGCTGCCATCCAAGATGACAATTTAGGCTCATACTCTGAAGTGCAGCATTGGCAAGCCAAAGAAAGGGTAGCTGTCTGCATTGTGAGAGCGGGATGCGTAGGTGCTAACGGAAGATAAGTTCTCCTGGCAAATCCGAGCCCTGTTTTCAGACGGGGATCTTGGCTTGCCCTGACAGCTTGCTGAAGTCCAAAAGGGAACTGTTTGTGCCTGGGCCTGCTGTTCTCTTCCCTGTTGCAGAGTTGCATCCAGAAGCAGAGAGTGGGTTAGCAGCCGGGAGGTCACCCGGCATTTCTCCTGGGGCTCTGACTACGTCCACGGGCTGCCAGCTGCTTCTTTCTGTCCTGGTGCTCTGAGATTTTTTCTCACTCCCATTTAAAAACATTTTGTCCTGTCTCTTGTGGTCTCGAATTGATGCTTGGCAGCTTGTGTAAAAATTCTGAAATCCCAGTGGGGAGCTGAGAAAAGTGGGCTTTTCCCTTCTTTGGAGACTGTGGGATAGACACGATGACATAATCCTACGCCGGTCAGATCCAGCTAGTGACTTGGTGTTGCTTTGGGCACATGTTGCAAAGGCTCTCTGGGTGTTCCTCTTCATTTGTGGCTCACCGGGAGCCTTGCTCTTTACGGACCGACATTTATTCCTTTAGTCTTTTGGTGTATCTTGCTGCCGAATTCCTCCTAGTCCGAAACCCGGGAGCCTTTATGGAATGGGAATGTCCCTTATGGAGGCACCATAATAGAGCTGCACATGCATTTGCTAAAAGTGATTTATTTCCACTGCTTTACAGAGTGCTGTGGGTTTTACAAGTCTTGAGAAAGGGAAGGAAATTGCAAATGACTTGGGTCCTGAGCACTGGAAAAAATGACTAAGAGTTCCTATCCGGCATCATCAGAGATTCCAGTTGGCATTACCCAGAGATTGCAAGGACATGCTTGTAGCTATAAAACATAAAAATGTACGTGAGGCAGTGGGAGTGAGAGAGAAAAAGATGTGTTAATCCTCACGTCCAACAATATGCACTTTGTCTTTTTACCTTCTAATGGACTTATAATTAGTGGTTGGGGAGGGTTGGAGTTAACAGCATGGAGTTAAAGAAGTAAGGATGCCCTCTCATTTTTAAATGTTGCTAGATACAGATCGTCCTCACAATTGAGCCCAAAATTTCTGTTGCGAAATGAAGCATTTGTTAAGTGAATTTTGTCCCATTTTATGACCTTTCCTGCCACAGTTGTTAAGGGAATCGCTGCAGTTGTTAAGTTAGCAACACATTGTTAAGTGAATCTGGCTCTTCCCCATTGACTTTGCTTGTCAGAAGGTCACAAAAGTTGATCACATGGCTCTGGGACACAAACATCCGAATTTTGATCACGTGACCGCAACGGGGATGCCGCAACGGCCATAAGTGTGAAAAACGGGCATAGGTCGCTTTTTCCCTGTGCCATTGTAACTTTGAATGGTCACTAAATGAACTGTTGTAAGTCGAGGACTACTTGGACTGTTGTGGCATTGCCATCGTTCCTATCTACTGAGTTCTTTGAAGCTCTTATAGGTGTGTTTTTTGATGCAGAAACTAGGATTCTTGGTTTATTGGAAAAACTGGTGTCTGTCTTCTGTGATGGTCATAAACCTGGCATCAAACACTAAAATGTATGCAGCATGGCTGTCAACATAGACCTCTATCCCTCTTAAGCAGTCTCTTTGTTTAAGAAAGCAGCCAGTGATGGAAACTTGCTGATTTTACAGGTAAAAGTTCTTGTCTTACAAAGTCATAGCTCAAAGAAAAGAATTTGGACTTGAGGGGGATAGACGGCAGGGCCGAAGAAACATTAAACATCAGAATATTGTTTTTATATTAACCTTTCTACAAGAGCCATAAGAGCTTTTTTTTAGAAGCTAGCCTCCCTATAGCTAGCAGTTTGATATGTATCAGCAAATCTTTTAATCATCTGCATTAAAAATAGAAAAATCCCTTCAGTCTTTATTGTGGCATTGTCAGGTTTGTATCATTGAGAAGAGCAAAGAGGCAACGTGAGCTGGATGAAATACATTTTTTAAATTATGTCTTTGATAGAAGAGAACATTTGTGGGGTCTTGGGGTTGTCTGAGCTCGGTTGTTTTCTTGCAAATGTTTCATCACCGAACTAGGTAACATCATCAGTGCTAAAACGGAGTAGAATTTTCTCTATTTTATAAACTAATGGTTTGCCCTATCAGTGTTGATGGGAGTGGTCTTAATTCCTTGATTAGGCTATTATTTACTTTCAGCTCGTTTGTCTGAGTTTGTAGTTCCTTGATTGGCATATTGTTTACTTCTTGTTAGTTGATATCTTCGCCCAAATTGTATTAAAAATAGATATATTCATATTTAAATCTATGTTGTCATGCAATCATAGTTCGGTCATTAGATATTTCAAAATGGCATAAAAATTAAAAGTTATGAAATGAAATTCATTAGGAAATTGTCAGGTGAAATTGAGCCGAATAATGGGAGACACACAAAAAGTTTCTTCATCTGTGATTTAAAATTTTAAGATAATGAGTGAAATTTAATGCAGACTCTATGAATTAAGCAATGCGGGAAAAAAAACCCCTACCTTTATCATAGATGTGAATTGTATCTGCCTATGAAAGAAAATGAAATTATGAAGAAAAATGAATATATGAGCTGTC
This sequence comes from Protobothrops mucrosquamatus, assembly GCF_001527695.2. Taxonomy (NCBI): domain Eukaryota; kingdom Metazoa; phylum Chordata; class Lepidosauria; order Squamata; family Viperidae; genus Protobothrops; species Protobothrops mucrosquamatus. Next base: position 73,105 of record NW_015387260.1, on the reverse strand, counting down.
TTAGTTTATGTGTAAAATTGCAAACTGGAATATCTTCCATAATTTTGCATTCAAAACTTTGTCCGGTATTTCCTCTTAGTTACAAATGGGGCCTTCTGTGGATAGCAACACAAGGCACAAGTTGAAGATCATTTGCTATCTTGTGTAAACTTTAGGAGGCAATCCCTTTGAATATTTATACATTTGCAGAATTGTGTGCTTTTTTTTTTGAGGGTTTGGCTTAAATGTTTTCATTTGTTTTCAGAGTGAGGGGCAAAGAATTGATGCTCATACTTTCCTGAGTTTACTCAGGTGATGCCTAGAAGGCTCTGTCTGCTTATCATTTTGTTTTTTTAAAGAACAGTATTTCTTTAAAATATATAATATATATATATATATATTTGAAAGGTAGTATAAAACTGTACTGCTTTTTTATATCCACCCACTCACCCGCCCAAATTAGTGGTTTCATATAATCTGAGCAGTTTGGCCCCATATGTAAAGAATGGGTGAAGGGATTGGCCTCTACAAAATAAGTAATAAAATTATAATCCTTGCAAATGCTTATAATCCACTCCTCCTAAGTTTCCACTGAACAGCTTAAGGTATTTAACAGCAATAAATACCATAAATGAGCTGTTAAAATATATTTTACAATTTTTTTAAATGCTATATACCCTAGCACTAAAAGCTGCAGAAAAAACGGTTGCAGTAAATGTCAAACTATTTAAAGCGTTCAGATTCAGGCGTTACGTGTTTAAAGTATGGAGAACGACACTGTAATCGGTATAATGTAATACATACGAATAACTCTGCAATATTATAAGCAGACTCCAACATCATCTGGAATCTGATATCTGTTTAATAGCCAATCTCTAGTTTATAGAAAGTTGTGCAGTTCTTCACTAAGTTAAACAAAGCGGTCCCATATAATAAAGTGTTGCAATGCAGAATGCTTGAATCTGGGCTGGCAGCCAGCCATGCTTCTTTTTTCTGGATACATCATTGTCCTTCCTGGTTTGCTGTATTTTCCATCCAGCCCTGACATCAGCATTCTATAACTATGTAACATACTGAAGTCTCACTAGGTTTTTTGGGGGAGGTGGGTGGAGGAGTATTGTACTTTTGTAAAAATTTCTTCTGAAATGGTTGGTCTCTCTCTATTATGAATAAGTGTTGTTGATATGGTCAAATAAAGATGTCCGTGAGAAAAATGAGTTCACTTTTAGCTTATAAATTGGACTTTTGCAACCTGCAGCTTCCAACTCTGTTGGGTTTCAATTCTCATAAACTCAACCGTCACGGCTATAGGTTGAGCTACCTGAAGAATTAAGGGAGATAGTGCAACACACTTGAAGGCCAACAGATGTGATGGCATTCCAAGATGGAATTGGTGTCCTACGTGGAATCCTATCTTTCTACAGAGGGTATCTAAGAGGCACGAGAAATTGTGGGTCTCATTTTGCAAAAATGGTGAAGCGGTTTGAAATCCTCACCCATTTTTCAGTGCTGTGGAAACTGATTCAGACCTTGCTAGAATGGGAAGCTTGTCCACGAATGTGTTAGGATAGAATTCAAGACAGATTTGCATCCACGGATACTTTTAGCACTTCCCAATTCTCAGCATGACGCATCCAATTGGGAAAAGTATTAGGCCAGTGGTTCTCAACCTTTTTAATGCCGCGACCAAAACCGGTCGTAAGTCGAGGACTAAACCGGTCGTAAGTCGAGGACTAAACCGGTCGTAAGTCAAGGACTACCCAACCGGTCGTAAGTCAAGGACTTTCCCTGCCCGGGAGCGCCGCGCATGCGTGGTTCCGCCCCCTGTGCCGGCCGAGGCGTAGCTGGCAAGCGGCAGAGACGGAGCAGGCCGACCACCAGCTGGCCCAGCCCAAGGGAGGTAAGGCACCCGCTGGAAAAGGGGGAAAAAATGGCGGACAAAAAAAATGGCGGACAGCCTTGCTTGGCAACCCCCGTGAAATGGTCGATCGACCCCAAATGGGGTCCCGACCCACAGGTTGAGAACCACTGTATTAGGCAGTGCTGGAGTGGGTCTCGGTAATTTTCCTCCCTTTTGCAACCTGTACATGAGAAAATATTTAAAGGAAGAAAAAGGAGAAAGGACCATGTGTACTTCTCATATGTTTGTCCTCAACTGCTTTGCCTAAGGCAGTTTCTCTAACTGCTATGTTTTGCTTACGTGAGAGTGCTTTGTAAATATTTTGGTGTGCTAAGGCTTTTAATTGCATTGGACTGTAATTTTACCTTCTCCTTTTATGTCTCAATGGACTACCAGGTTTTATCTGTGAGTAGAGTGCTAAAGGTTGTGCACATTTTTTTTTAAAAAAAATAATACATAATCTTAAATGTCACTGCAATCTCCCTGGAATTTAGGGAAAGCAGAAGAAGAAGAAGAATTTTAAAACACGTGTTGTCGATGGGCCTGATTGAAAGAAATCAGCCTTCAACAGGAACGTGGTAATTATAGCTTGTCCAGAGCGCTAGAGAAGTGACATTTTCAAAGGTAATCAACATTGGAGAGCCCGAAAGNCCAATCAGAGCACAGCCAGGCTCCTTAACCAATCAGAACACACCTCCACCCAATCAGAACACAGCCAAGCTCCCACCCAATCAGCTCCAACCCCACTGGCAGTTAAAAGGAAGAAACAGCTGCGATCACACACCACTCTTAGAAGCACGAAGCTGAAGACACCAGCCTGAAGATGACGAATGTGACTTCGACGAAACGTCGCCAAGGTACTTTTAATTCTACGCGGGAGAAAACCCGAATAACTAAAGACCTACATACAAACACCCGCGAAAACCTCAGAAAACATATATATATATATATATATATATATGAAAGGTAGTATAAAACTGTACTGCTTTTTTATATCCACCCACTCACCCGCCCAAATTAGTGGTTTCATATAATCTGAGCAGTTTGGCCCCATATGTAAAGAATGGGTGAAGGGATTGGCCTCTACAAAATAAGTAATAAAATTATAATCCTTGCAAATGCTTATAATCCACTCCTCCTAAGTTTCCACTGAACAGCTTAAGGTATTTAACAGCAATAAATACCATAAATGAGCTATTAAAATATCTTTTACAATTTTTTTTAAATGCTATATACCCTAGCACTAAAAGCTGCAGAAAAAACGGTTGCAGTAAATGTCAAACTATTTAAAGCGTTCAGATTCAGGCGTTACGTGTTTAAAGTATGGAGAAAGACACTGTAATCGGTATAATGTAATACATACGAATAACTCTGCAATATTATAAGCAGACTCTAACATCATCTGGAATCTGATATCTGTTTAATAGCCAATCTCTAGTTTATAGAAAGTTGTTCAGTTCTTCACTAAGTTAAACAAAGCGGTCCCATATAATAAAGTGTTGCAATGCAGAATGCTTGAATCTGGGCTGGCAGCCAGCCATGCTTCTTTTTTCTGGATACATCATTGTCCTTCCTGGTTTGCTGTATTTTCCATCCAGCCCTGACATCAGCATTCTATAACTATGTAACATACTGAAGTCTCACTAGGTTTTTTGGGGGAGGTGGGTGGAGGAGTATTGTACTTTTGTAAAAATTTCTTCTGAAATGGTTGATCTCTCTCTATTATGAATAAGTGTTGTTGATATGGTCAAATAAAGATGTCCGTGAGAAGAATGAGTTCACTTTTAGCTTATAAATTGGACTTTTGCAACCTGCAGCTTCCAACTCTGTTGGGTTTCAATTCTCATAAACTCAACCGTCACGGCTATAGGTTGAGCTACCTGAAGAATTAAGGGAGATAGTGCAACACATTTTGAAAGCCAACAGATGTGATGGCATTCCAAGATGGAATTGGTGTCCTACGTGGAATCCTATCTTTCTACAGAGGGTATCTAAGAGGCACGAGAAATTGTGGGTCTCATTTTGCAAAAATGGTGAAGCGGTTTGAAATCCTCACCCATTTTTCAGTGCTGTGGAAACTGATTCAGACCTTGCTAGAATGGGAAGCTTGTCCACGAATGTGTTAGGATAGAATTCAAGACAGATTTGCATCCACGGATACTTTTAGCACTTCCCAATTCTCAGCATGACGCATCCAATTGGGAAAAGTATTAGGCCAGTGGTTCTCAACCTTTTTAATGCCGCGACCAAAACCGTTCGTAAGTTGAGGACTAAACCGGTCGTAAGTCGAGGACTAAACCAGTCATAAGTCAAGGACTACCCAACCGGTCGTAAGTCGAGGACTTTCCCTGCCCGGGAGCGCCGCACATGCGTGGTTCCGCCCCCTGTGCCGGCCGAGGCGTAGCTGGCAAGCGGCAGAGACGGAGCAGGCCGACCACTAGCTGGCCCAGCCCAAGGGAGGTAAGGCACCCGCTGGAAAAGGGGAAAAAAATGGCGGACAAAAAAATTGGCGGACAAAAAAAAATGGCGGACAGCCTTGCTTGGCGACCCCCGTGAAATGGTCGATCGACCCCAAATGGGGTCCCGACCCACAGGTTGAGAACCACTGTATTAGGCAGTGCTGGAGTGGGTCTCGGTAATTTTCCTCCCTTTTGCAACCTGTACATGAGAAAATGCAGAAAATATTTAAAGGAAGAAAAAGGAGAAAGGACCATGTGTACTTCTCATATGTTTGTCCTCAACTGCTTTGCCTAAGGCAGTTTCTCTAACTGCTATGTTTTGCTTACGTGAGAGTGCTTTGTAAATATTTTGGTGTGCTAAGGCTTTTAATTGCATTGGACTGTAATTTTACCTTCTCCTTTTATGTCTCAATGGACTACCAGGGTTTATCTGTGAGTAGAGTGCTAAAGGTTGTGCACATTTTTTTTTTAAAAAAAATTATGTATTAGAATTTACAGTGACGTTAGAGGGACCTTAAATCCCTTTCGTCTTCTTCTTCTTCTTAAAATTTTGTGCACAACAGCTACCCGGACTAACTTTCTTTAGTCGGAAGTTGTCCTTGCACCATTAATATCGAACAGGTCTCGCGATCTCTTCACTGTAAAAGTTTCCATTAGTTGTAACCTCTCGGGCTTTCTTTGGAGATTTTTTTCTCTAGTCTTTCTGTCGTGTTCATGTGCGATCTGCCTGTTTTTCACCAGCAAAAGGACATAGCAGCATCCTGGTCTGGATCACTTCACACTACATTTGGGCTATGTGTTTTGGACTGAGTTACCTGTAAGAACTTCTTAACAACTTCAACGCAAGCTCATTGTGGTTCTATTCTGTATGTTCCTCGCTCTGCTCTTTTTTTTTTTTTTTTTTAATTTGAAGACAGTTTATTTACACATTTCTTTGTTCGTCAAATGTGTGTCTCACATTCCCAGCAAAGCTGACTTGCGGGCACACCTCGTGCAAGAGAACATTTTGGTACGTGAATCTTCAGATTGTGTTTGTAAAAGGTTCTGCTGTCTTTCTGCCAACATCTTGCTCTCTTTGTGAGAGGACAATAAGCAGTCCGGTCAAGCGGTGACCGTACCTAGATGAGCCTTCCAGTGAAGTTAATGAGGTGGTTTATTTGCACTTGGTACGAGGACTTATTTCTTTGGCATCGGAAAGTAGAATGGAGGAAGGAGGAAGAGGCAGAGCCGATATTACGGTCAAAATGTTATGGCACCAAAAAGATCTCTCTCAGTGAGTCATTCCCCTTCCCAGCTGTCTTGCGTGCAAGTGTTTTGACACTTGGAAACTCCCAGCACAAAGGGGTAGATTCAGATGGTGAGTCATTGTGTCTCTTCTATGGGAGTACTCTGGGTCAACGTTGACCCAGGCATGTGCTCTGACTCTGAAATCTAGGCTTCCAGTAGCTTCTTGGGCTGTAACCCGAGAAGGAGCCATCTTCACACCGGGGTGAAAGCACTGCAGCTCTTTTGCCTACAAACCAGGCTGTCATCTGGTGTTTTGCAGTAGACAACATCTGTAAAACTGGGCTTGAAGAATTGCCAAGGAGACATTCCGGCCTTTTTCTGGGGAGCCTGTTGTTCCGCAAGATTTGAAAGAGTGATTGGAGTTCAAGCTTTGAGCCAAAATAGGCTTGTGGGGAGCTCTTCCCCTCAACCAAGACTCTTTGAGTCAGTTTGCCTGTTACCAGTTCTGTCCTGTGCTGTCTGGTTGTTACTGCACTTCATAAACGCTCTGCTTTAATAATGCTCTCTGGTGATTCTAGTTTATGCTTTTTGCCCACCCCCACCCCCCCACACACACTCCATTGTCCTAGAGGGAGAGATTGTACAGATAATGGTAAAGGCTGCATCGCATTAAATCCAGAAAACCACAATAATTGTAAACAAAAGGACACTCAAGCACCCCAGTGAACCAATACGATAGAAAGAAAAAGAAAAGAGCTCATAAAAAAATGGAAAAGGGCTTTCATCAAGTGCCTAAAAGATACCAAACTTGGCACTGGGAGAATCTGTCCTAAGGAGACAGTTCTAAAACTGATGGGCCAGCCACTTCCTTATAGTATTATCTATACCAGGGGTGTCAAACTCAATTTCATTGAGGGCCTCATCAGCATTGCGGTTGCCCTCAGGGGGCCGGGTGGGTGTGGCCAGGGTGGGCACGGCCTACTGGGTGGGCGTGGATGTAGTGGGTGTGGCCTACAGGGTGGGTGTGGCCAGCTCTACATCGTTCGCGTCAAGGGTGCCTGGGCAGGAGTGGGATAGATCTGAGGGTCTCTGGTAGAAGGGGATGGGACCGGGGCAAGTGCCGAGGCATGGTCCACTGGAGGAGCCTCACTGTTCCTCTCAGGCCATGCCGGGGGGGGGGCTTATGGAGCTAAGACTGAATGCGTTTCAGCATAGGGGGCCACCACAAAATTGTACATTGGCTCCCAAGTGGCCTGGGCCAGGGCCAAGGCAGCGGGGGCCGTTCCCTCACTGTTTCCAGGATGGCTTCGCGGGCCACATGAAACCACTTCGCGGGCTGCATCCGGCTCGCGGGCCTTGTGTTTGACATGTCTGATCTATACTATCACTAAGAGCAATAAGATTTTGGAGGAATTTCTGAACGTGAGATAAATTCACATAAGAAGTATAGTAGTTATGAGTTGCCTGGATCCTATATTTACAGAATTTTAACAGTGACTTTCGGACTGAATGATAGCGTGATCATTCTGAGTCTGGCAAGTATTGCGTGTCATATTGGGTGATCGTTTATCAGCTTTATACCTATGAATCGATCAATTTACAGGTTCATCATATTGCAACTGTCCAAGAGAGAAAATACATGTATGAAGCAACACAGGCTCTGTATCACATCCAGCTTTTTGTATCGGACTAATACTGGGCACTGGATGTCCACATCTGTGTTTATGCTTTCTAGATGCTTTCTAGAAGCTAGGGAGATTGCCAGCTCCGGCCGTGAAAAGATGCAGTTTGTTCTTTCAGAACACTGTTATACAATTGGTTACATTGGAAGAAAGACTGCAGTGAATTTAAAGCCTGGCATTTGATGTAACACATGAATGTGTTCTTTAAAATGTTTTTGGAAAATATTTCTTATCTGTTAAGGAACCACCTGGGAATCGGTACCGAAATGTGAGGTAAAATGGAAAAATCATCAAGGGATATGCATATACATACAATGTGGTACCTAATACCTCCGTCTTAGGCTGAAAGCACTGAAGTGGTTAGCCAGTAGGCTGCTGTGTAGAGTCTGCCTGCCCATCGCTCTCCAGGACAATACAGGTAGCCTCTAGAGAAACTACATAATAGCACATAGTGTTCCATTTTCTTTTCTTCCAGCGGGAGATAGAAGAGCTGGCTTAATGAAAGTCAAAACCCAACATCCTGTGTTCAAAAAGACCAAGTTCTGCCAAGTTTGAAGGTCAAATTTCCTTTGAGTCCTGGTAACTTCCTGGACATATCCATGTAGTTTTCTTGGCAAATAATACAGAAGTGGCTTGTCCCAGGACCTTTGATGGTCCCTCTTTCAAGTGCTAACCAATTCCAGCCTTGCTTGGTTTTTTGAGATCAGCTAATGGTGGCTAGGTGGTGCCCTCTGTAGCTGGCCTCTCTACCTGTTGACTTTCTTCGGACTTGTGGTGTCATTGAAAACTTTGTCTAATTTCAAGACTTTAACAAACTTCCTACTAGCCTGAAAGCAGATAGGCAGGCTATGATCCCCTAGACTACATCTGGGCCCTCAAATATTCTTAGATCTTGGCCCTGACGTTGAGTGGCAAATATTTGATTACAGGGGTGTTTTGTTTTCATTTTGGCAATTCACTTTTATTTTATTTCATTTTTATTTAAAAAAGAACAGATTCTGCCCTCTGAAAATGTCCCATTTACCTGCTAATATTATTGGACAAGGCCCTCTTATGCCAATGAAGACTGAATTACTGAACCCATGCAGCCCTCAGATCATACAAAATGGGCTATATAAATTTGATAAATAAATGATTGCCAACTCCATTTTAATGACAGCAGCAAGAAACTAAACTCCTCCTCTTCCTCCTCCTCCTCTGAAACATTTTATACCAGTTGAAAGCCCAATTTTTATTATTTGTGAAGTAATGGTCATGCAAAACTACCTTCCTTCTAATTGAGAGAATAAGTCCTTTCCCCCCCAGCTAACTCAAGTACAGTAAGATCCATAATAATAAAATATGGTGCTAAATAGATTGACATTTAATTTGAGGCTTCTGTAGCTCATACTGAATGAGATATAGGACAATTGTGGGATTATTTTCTGGTTGAAGATGTATACCTACCTATATAAAAGAAACTGATCAAAAGAGCCAGCTCTCCTTGCAGAGAGATTTGGATGTGGAGGGGAAGTCCTGAAAAGCATCCTCCCATGTTTCCGTCTGTAATCCCATAATCCTGAATTCATGTCACTCCCTTGGAGACTTGTTCATTTGAAACAACAGCAAACAGCACATTTCCAAAACCCTAGCAACGGCTCTACAGCAACTCTGATTCTTCTTTGGCTGATCAGTGGACCTTGAGCTACATTTGCTCATTTGTTAGGTAGTAGTGTAGATTATTTGTTATAAAAATGTATATTTTATGTATTGGTAGGTATGCTATGCTACGGCATGTGCTATGCATTTCTAGATAACTTTATAAGTGAGTTTGCAGGGATGGTTTCAAATATAGCTCAACTAGCTCACAATTATCCAACTTGCCTTCCTCCTATTTCCCTCGCAACAACAACCCTGTGAAGTAGATTGGCCGAGAGGGAGTGACTGGTCCTAAGTCACCCAGTTGCCTTCCACGGGTAAGGCAGGATTAGAATTCATGGTCCCCCACTTTTTAGCCAGGTATCTTAATCGTTAGATCACAGTGGCTCTGAAATGAAAAGCATTTCAGGTTTTTCCTTCGGCAAACACTACTTACTTTATAAATGCATTGCTGGTTTGTGCTTCGTGCTTGATTTACCCTGATCCTTAGCACTAATGTGGAGATTCAGAGTATCAGGGCCAGGCTGATGGAAAGTTGGTTTAAGATCCGTGCAACTCAGAGCTTTGCATATTTCTTTACCAAAACCAGTTCAACAACACATCAATTGAACAAATTATCTCTTGGCTTAGAATTGGGTCTGCTGTCTCGTTCAGACTACCTTGGACTTGGACTCGGGGTATATTAAGGACAGATTTAACTTGGCCACCCTGCTTGGCTTAAATCCGGAATATGCTACCAGGTTTAAGTTCCTTCAACTGCTGTTGGCCGAGGATTGGTCTCATATGACCAGCACAAAATGCGGGGCCTGCATCTGCTTATCTTAGAGGTTCACTTGTTTGTCTTGGACTCGTCCTTGCTTGGCCATCGTGTTCTTGTCTTTGTCTGCTGGAAACTTCCCCTTATAAACTAGAGTTGAAAGTAAAGTTCCCTCAAGAAGCTCTTTGGATGGAATTTTCTTTTCCATAGTTGTGGGTCTGCTTGCAACTTAATATGAAGTGGCGGAGGTGCAGGCTTGGGCTAAGGGGTTAGAGGAGAGGCAGGCTTGCAAGACCCAATTTTTGTGTCTAGCATTGCAATTAACCAAGATAAAAGCTTGAATAAAACGACCACGTTCATTAGGAATGTATATTTCACTTACCAGATTTCACAGAGAAGCCGGCAATGCTTTTCTTAGTTCAGAGAGATAGAATCTGTTTATTTGCAGTGCCTGCCTTGGCCCTTTTCAGAGGGGAAAGAAAACTAGATTAAGATTTACAGCAAGGTAATTCTTATCCCCAGTTCCGAAACGAAACGTCCGTTCTGTGTATCTTCATTGTTGCTCATGCTAGCTTGTGTATGTTATATGACCCCACAGGACAAGGCAAGTGCTCCACTCTGCCTCCTTCCCCGATTTCAAAATTTCTCCCTCTTTTTAATTTCTTCCTCTTGTTTCAACTCTTTTTGTGCAATTATAGCACATCCCTTTCCAATGCATATTTGAATACTGGTGAATTCTTTTCCTATTTTTTCTTTTTGTCTCCTTAAAGTAATTTTACTCACGTGTGCTAAATTCCCATCCAGTATACTTCAAGATCTTGCAAAGGCCATGTCCATTGTGACTTTTGTGTTGAGAAAGGATGGACAGACACGGGATCTCTGCCTGGTGTGTATCCATGAAGGAGAGTAGGGAACGACCACGGGAGAGTGTGCAGTGGTGGGTGTGCGATAGGTAGATAAGCTTGGCAATTTGTTCCTGAAGAGAAGTGCCTCTCGCCACCAACCAACCCTCCACAGAAACTCTCCCAAGGTGGGATTTTGTTGCACCACAAGGTCACATAACCTGAAATTTAATATCCTAAAAGAAGTTTGGGGTGGGTTAATGGAAGAATTCCAGAATCAAATCTGAAAGGAAAAAGTGCCTTTTGGGCTTTGAGCACAACATTAAAAACATGTCCTGTTTAGTCTGATCTAGAGCTAATTCATATAAGGGCCGGAGTGATTTAGGGAAACCCTCCCTTCTTGCCATTGTTTGAAGCAGCCCCTTAGGCAGGAGGTGGAGATCTTTGGTCTTTCTGAATGTTTGGGGCCAGATCTTCTAACAACCTCAGCTAGCTGGACCTCTGGAGAGGGAGGTTGAAAGATACAATTCAGCAACATCTAGAGCAGTGATGGCGAACCTTTTAGAGACCGAGTGCCCAAACTGCAACCCCAAACCCACTTATGCATCGTTGAATGCCAGGTGGGTGTGGCCCATTGGGTGGGTGTGGCCCATTGGGTGGGCGTGGCTGCGGTGGTAACAGCAGACTGGGTGGGACTAAAAAGTTCAATCAATCAATTCCAACTTTGCAAGATCTTTTTTTTTCCCTGCGAGAAGTTGAAATTGACTGATTGATTGAACCTTTTTTTTTTTGTACACGTCGGCGGAGGCCTAAACCGAAAAGGTTTTATAAAACCCAGCTGAAGGCCTAGGACTGAGGCAAGGGCTCTGAGTGCCGCCTCTGGCACCCGTGCCATAGGTTTGCCACCACTGATCTAGAGTACTGTTTCTAAACCTTGGCAACTTTCATCTGCATGGACTTCAACTCCCAGAATTCCCTAGTCAGCATGGGTATTCTGGGAACTGAAGTCCATACATTTTAAAGTTGCCAAAGTTGAGAAGGGCTGATCTTGAGCAGGGGTCCCCAGCCCCTGGACCCTGGTCCAGCCGCTGTCCATGGCCTGTTAGGAACTGGGCCCCACAGCTGGAGGTGAGCAGCGAGCAAGCGAACCCTGCTGTAAACTGCGTCTGCGTGGGATCTAGGTTGCACGCTCCTCTTCTCCCTCACCCCGATCTGTGGAAAAATTGTCTTCCAGCAAACCGGTCCCCCCCGGTGCCGAAAAGGTTGGGGACCGCTAATCTAGAGGCTATGTATTCTGCACATTTTATAGGATGTAGAGAAGCAGAATTGCTAGACGTTTTCCTCTTCCTTCATTCCGTCCTCCATCTAGCAGCGCACATTTCAACCATGTGAACTCCATGACTGCTCTCTCCTTCCTCCCTCCTCCACCAGGCTGATGGAAAAATAAAATGCATAACTTGAATTCTTCTCTCGGACAATTTTAATATTTTGTTTATTAAAGGGCAGCTCTTCAAAGGTTGAGTGTGGGTTTTCGGCACACGTCCGGAGTGGGAGGTGGGCTTGGATTTTGCCCCACATCTCTTGGACGGGATTGTCTGTTTCTGCAAATCTGGGTCTCTTGGAATTTTGCATGTCTGGATTATAATAGCCTGGAGCCCTCGCCTTTCCCAGAATCACCCTGCTGTAGGAATTGGAAGGTGAGCAATTTTTTTTCCCCCTTCTGATCCGTCACCAAACTTCAAATTAGACTTCTGGTATGACCAGCAGACAAAACACACACTTCAGATGACCCAGATGAGGTGGCAGAATTTGCCTGCTCTTGCAGGAACTAAGCAGGCTCAAGTGTCAGGATGCATACTGAGCATGAAATCTAGAATTGTGATCCAGACTGGCTACATTCCTGAAGAACACACTGAGAAACCATTTCTGTGTGGTTGTTGAGACTCGGTCCTGTACAGACCCTACAAGTCAAGCCTAAGCTAATTGTAATGTGATTCAGTGGGAAAAAACCTCCCCCAAGGTTCACACCAGGATTCCAAATTCTAGCCACATAGTAGTATAATATCCCAACCATTTTGCATTATCACTGAGCGCCCCCCCCATGACACTTTCCTTCTCTATGCAATGTTCATTCTAGCCTCAGTTTTCATTTATTTTGTTGTGCTGTTGGCATGGGTACAACAGTTGTCTTTGGGCTGCTTCTCCCCTATCCAGGTTTTATGCTGGTTTGCTTTGTGCAGATGAACCCTGCCAGAATTTGCTGGGGTTAGCATGATTTTTTTTTCCCCTACAGACCCTTGTACTGTTAAAATAAGAGTTATGTGGCAAAAGAAAATGTCTGTTGTTTTTCAGAGGGAAGGAAACACAGAGAAACCTGTTTTTCCCCCTAAACATCAACTTATTGTGCATGGTAGTTCTGCTTAGTGGACCATTTTTCAAGTCACTGATCTTTATGCTGTTTGTGGAAAGGGAAGGGGAAATGTTAACAAAACTCAATCCGGATACTTTATTAGCACATTTTCTTTCCTGAAAAAAAAAACACTTAAGCATTGGACACATTGTCAATACAATCCTGATTCTAGTAATCGGGAGCAATGCATAAAGGGTGATGCAGTTGAGCTTCTTCAACTGTTAGCAGCTCCATGACATGATGTAGGCTTTGAAATGCTATCTTCAAAACAATAGGGACTAGAAAATAAGACTCTTGGAATACTTAATCCTCCCTCCGGTTTAAGAAACTGTATATGCTTGGCACACTGACAAGATAGAGCAAGTGTGTTTTCCTGGGATCGGACTTTGTAGCACAAATAAGAAATTGGGGCTGGGAAGGCTGGCTCATATATTCCGCCTTGCCTGGCTTTTGATGTCTGAATAGAAGGCTTGTCATTGAAAGGGGATTAAGGTGCTTTTTGAAAGAAGAAAAAACTTTTACAAGTTTATCTCTATTACAACAATGCTGTTAGCCTGCCGTGGGGCTGACCATAAAAGTTTAGCAAGTTCACCCTAACCTTATTCTTTTCTACCTAGCCAAAGGAGCATTGCAACCTCACTCTAATTCTATCCATGCAGCTGCATATTTTTAGCCCACCAATAAAATCACAGGGGAGATTTCAGTCGCATTTGGGGGAATCGAGTCTGTGTTTTGTTTTTCTTTCATCCCCAGAGTGACTCTAAGCTAGAGGTCCCCAAACTCGGTCTGGGACCAGCAACGGGGCGCGCGCAAACAAGTGGAGCCCCACCCGTGGGATGCAGTCAGCACACGAAACCACGCCCCCTCCGGTCCGCGGACAAACCTCTCCCCGCAGAACCAGTCCCTGGTGCCTAAAAGTTTGGCGCCTCTGCTCTAAGCAGTTCTGTGGCCATTCAACTGAGACAGGGAGCAAAACTACAGGTAGCCCTCGATTTACAACAGTTCGTTTAGTGAACATTCAAAGTTACAACAGCATTGAAAAACAGGATCTACGACCGTTTTTCAGAGTTGCAATCTTTGTGGCATTCCCCCTTAATCACGTGATCAAAATTCAGGTGCTTGGCAACCGGTTCATATTGATGACTTTTGCTGTGTCCCGGGGGTCATGTGATCCCCTTTTACGACCTTCTGACAAGCAAAGTCAATGGGGGAAGTCAGATTCACTTAACAACCGGGTTATTAACTTATCAACTGCTGCCATTCACTTAACAACTCTGGCAAGAAAAGTCGTTAAATGGGGCAAAACTCACTTAACGAATGTCTCACTTTAACAACAGAAGTTTTGGGCTCAGTTGTGCTCGTACGTTGGGGACTACCTGTATTAGGCAAAACATGAAAAATGACCCTAAGGACAACACCTTATTTCTCCCATTAAAGAAAGGGGAGGGGGGGAAAGAGAAAGATAAAGAAGTCCCTGCAGATTATACTCCGCTAGTCTTTGCTGACTCTAGGAAGGGAAAGGGTGAAGAAAATGGGGTGTCTTTCTAGTCAAGGCTTTTATCTAAATACGTTAGAATGCACCCTTCCAAGTTGAAATTGTGAAACTCCAGGCAGGCAACAGACACTGGGGGAAGGCACACATGTGTCTCGGCATACCATCTGTGCCGCAGCCTTCCCTAACGTGGAACATTTGGGGCGTATGTTGAGAATTCTGGGACATGTGGGTTCAACATTCATGGGAGGCACAGCTGGAAAAATCCCGGGGAGAACGAGACTCGAGAGTGAATTTCACATTAGATACTTTGCTAATGCTGGTGCCAGTGACTGTGCTGTCGAAACATGAAACTTAACCATGGCTCCCTCATCAAGGCAGTGTGGTATAGTTAAGAAAGTGGCATAGCTATGACTAGCTATTACCGGTCATTAAGTATTGTCACTGTCTGGAAGAGGTGAAGAAATGACTCTTCTGAAGAATCGATAATTGTTCAAACTTTGAAGGGGAAACAAACAAACAAACAAACATGCCAGCATGTTATTCCAATATCAGTCGCCACATCAGATGGCAAATAACACGCAGCCACTCACTCTTTCCTCATTCAATTGTCCTTCGTCCAATCCCGACTGTCATTTGCTCGGGTTTGTTCTTACTGTCAAATGATTTTAATTTGCAGAAGTAACGGGAAGCCTTTCCACCAACCTTATTAACTGGTGATGGAAAGCATTTGATTTGAAACGTGGGCAAAAGAGCATTAACGTTGCAACTGTTCTTCCTCCAAGGAGACAAGATCCTTGTCAAGGTGGCTCAGCCCCTTGTTGTCAAACCGCTTCCCCGATCCAGCTGTTTGAAATGTTTGCTTTCTGTTTAGATGGATGAGCAGTTCTCGGAATTCTGCAGCAGCCTGGAGAGCCAGTGGAAAGGGTCAGCGGTTTGCGTTTTTTCCACCCGGCTGCAGAAGCCAGGAAAGTTTGGTTCAGCATATGGCTGGGTTTCATGAGAGGTGTTCCGTGCACACAGGCAACAAAAAAAAAAAAAGAAAAGAGCACCGGAGGGTCAGCTTCTGCATACTTTGGATAGCTCTTCATCATCGATGCTCTGCTGGCCTAATTGAGGGACTGAGTTGTGGTAACCTGAAGGGCACATGCAGTGGTTAGTTTCAGTTTCTCCCAGGAAATGCGTGCGATGCTGGCACTCCTAGCGATGTTTCCCGCAATCTGTTTGCTTTTCTTTAAGAAAACAAAACGGAAGATTTCTAACCCGTGTGGCTCGAAGGATAGACTGGAAAGTATGCAAGAAATCTCTAGAATGTATTACTGGCAGCCCCGTTCTTAGGCAAAACTGGTGTTGGATGTCATGAAAGGCCAGCAAATTAGAATTTAATGTGTTCTTGCATTGGATTGCCAGCATCACAGAAAAAAGATACTTGTGGGATGGTTTGCCTCCGGTGTCAATATAACTTGGCTCTCCCGGGGTACAATGTTCTTAAACTACGAGGATGGAGATGTCAACATTTCTGTTTGGTTTCAAATAGCACAACGTTTAGGTTAGGGTCTGTCATATCGGAACCCTCTTGAGGAAAAGATCTAGTTGTTAAAGATACGGGCTTTTATGCATAAAAAGCTGCTGGCTCCTTATATTGTTAGCATAGTAAATGATGCAAAACCAAAAAGTTTGTGAACATTTATTCAACTTCCTTAGTTTGCATAGAATTATTTGCATCCTTGGTATAAAACTATGTAAGATATTTTGCAATGCAAAAACCAAAATAGGATTTTTGCTTCACTGCCACTGGATGTGAATCACATGGAACAGGATCTGAGCAGGACTAGAGGCTTTTTAGCCCTTTCGAGCTGTTTGGTGACGAGACAATTTCTTATATGAACACTGCTAATGAACTCCACCTTTATAAACATTGTTTAATTGACATTATCCATCACAGGTGCAACATTTGAAAGGCGAGCCGATAGAAAGATAGATAGGTACAGAAGTGGCCAAAATTGAGGAAACCTTTTGGGAAAAGTGTACAGTAGAAATGCCACCTTTGGTTAAGTTTCCACCAATTTTTCTTAACCTTGTTCACTTAATAATACTATTTTACATCGCTTTCTGGGCAACCAGTCAACTCTTTGCACCATTACTTTAATGTTATTATGTTTTACAAGCTCACTAAATGAAAGAAAAAAAAACCCCAACCAACTTGATAGCGATCACATAACACACTGACAAATGTCCTCCTCTCGGCTTCAATACATGACATCAATAACTGAATCCTACTGTGATCTGCTCTCTAAACACTCATGCTCATTGGCTACAATCAGATGAAGGAAAGCTACCTGATACCAACCTGAGCAAGTTGTGCTTCCTTTTTCTGGTTATTTGGCTATAACATTTCATAGAATACAGAACAGATAATTGAACAAACTATGTTGCATTACATTCTTGATTAAATTATCTTTCCATTGATACATAATTTTATGGTACTATTCCTCCCCCCCCCAAAAAAAGTGGTGTTATTAGCCATCAAACCTCAAAAATACACTTTTCCCAAAAGGTTTCCACAATTTTGGCCACTCCTGTAGATTAGATTAGATTAGATTAGATTAGATAGATAGATAGATAGATAGATAGATAGATAGATAGATAGATAGATAGATAGATAGATAGATAGATAGATAGATAGATCACTTATATAACCATCTATCTCACAAAATGTTACTATGTAAAACAGAGTAAATGTATACAGAATAACCGTATAACAGTATAAACTGCATAACTAGCATATATAAACTTTAAAACAGTAGTATAAAAGTTAACATATCTAGAAAAAAAATTAAAATTATGATTAAAATGCAAGAAGAGGACAGCAGATATTAACCACAACAGAGCCATCTCAACACTGGTATCTTGGGACCGCCAGGCCTCACGGCCAAATTAAGTTTTGAGGGACTTCTGGAAAATAAACAAGGATGGAACCTACTCACTTCAGGGGGGATGAAGTTCCATAAGCTGAGCACCATGGCAAAAAAGGCTCATCTCCTGGCTTCTGCCAGTTGTGGCTCCAGCGCAGACAGGACCTGCAGCATACCTCTTCTGCTGGATTTGATGGGAATCAGGGATAGGTGGTCCTTCAGATAATCTGGCCTCATGCCATGAAGGGGGCTTTAAACTTCAAAACCTTGAATTGGACCCAGGAGCAAACTGGCAACCAGTTCAAGGAGCAGAGGTGTAGCACGTTCCATTCTAGAGGCACACATACAGTGACTGCCTGTCCCTCTGCATATATTATGTGCAAGTTGGCTTCTGTGCAGACAAGGTCCCTGAAATACCCTACGTCTGTGCTTAGGTCAGTGATGGCGAACCTTTTAGAGACCGAGTGCCCAAGCTGCAACCCAAAACCCATTTATGCATCATCGGGTGCCAGGCGGGTGTGGCCATTGGCTGGGTGTGGCCCATTGGCTGGTGTGGCCCATTGGGTGGGCGTGGCTGCAGTGGTAACGGCAGACTGGGTGGGACTAAAAAATTCAATCAATCAATTCCAACTTTGCAAGATCTTTTTTTTTCCCGCAAGAAGTTGAAATTGATTGACTGAATCTTTTTTTTTTTTTTTTTTTTGCACACAGTGGCGGAGGCCTAAAGTGAAAAGGTTTTATAAAACCCAGCTGAAGGCCTAGGACTGGGGCGACGGCGTGCGTGCCCACAGAGAGGGCTCTGAGTGCCGCCTCTGGCACCCGTGCCATAGGTTTGCCACCACTGGCTTAGGTGGAATCTATGTGTGTCTATAATTATACACACTTGAATCCTGTCGTTTTGCAGACTTCATTGAAGTGCCATCAGTGAAGAAGAATATTTTTGCACGCTGAATATTGTTGAAAGCATGGATGTGGTTATTGCTGAAGGCCAAAAGTTCAGTCTTGTCACTTATAGGCTGCCTATCTGGATGGGCACAAGTAATATTTCTTTAAAACTTGTATGCGGGAAATTGCTCTGAGGTTGATGAAATCTATAACATCCATCTAGACAAGGCTTCCTCAAGAGGGAAGAAGAATAAAGCAGGGTACAAAAAGTACAGGGAGACCTTGATGTGCAACCACAGTAGGACTGGAACTTCCATTGCTAAGCGAGTCGCTTATTAAGTGAATGGCCCCTGATTTTTCGACCTTTTTAGTTGCAGGTGTTAAACAGATTATTGTACCATGGGTTGTTTAAGTGAATCACGGGATTGTTCAGTGAATCCGGCTTCCCCCATTGACTTTGCTTGACCAAAGCCAGCTGGGGAGATTGCAAATGGCGATCGTGTGACTCCCCCCAGGCACTGCAACCACTGTAAATGCATGCTGGTTGCCAAGTGCCCTAACTTTGATCATGTGAATGGGGATGCTGCACCAGTTAGTAGTGTGAGGATTGGTCATAAGGCCCTTTTTTCAGCATTGTCGTAACTCCGAACAATTGCTAAATGAATGGTCATAAGCTGAGGACTACCTGTGCTTCTTAAATTCAGAAATAAAGCAAACAATTTTTAAACCAGAATGGATATACCTGTGTTTTCCCCAAAATAAGACATGGTCTTAATATTAATTTTTTGCTCCAAAAGATGCATTAGGGCTTATTTTTTGGTTAGGTCTTCTTTTCGGGGAAATATGTCCGTCTAGCTGACGATCTTAACTGGGGCTTATTTTGGGGGTGGGGCCTATTTTACGAGCGTCCTGAAAAATCATGTAAGGGCTTATTTTCCGGTTGGGTCTTGTTTTCGGGGAAACACGGTATAAGTAAAGATGTTGCATTATAAAATCAAAATGATGGCAGCACATATTCTAGGGATAGCCTCAGCAAATTATTAAATTGGAGCAAGAATTAATAATACATTGTACAGCAGTGTAGTCTGCTAATATATTACATAGTTTAATGGTTTATTTGAAAAACACCTATAATCATTATCCATCTTTGGAAAAATCCACTTCTTTTAGTTGTATTGTTTTATGTTTGTAACCATTTCAGGTTTTACCATGAGATCAAAATGTGCTGATCTTCCAAATTATTGCAACCTTTAGCTTGGAAGTTTCTATCAAATAAGATAGAGTAGTTTGTGGATGCATGTCTTGGACTCCTACTTCAGTTGTCTGTAGCATATTCACAATACAAAAATACGGTAAAATGGGAAAAGCAAATAATAATAATAATAGTTGTTGTTTTGGGGGGATATTTCCCATCTTGTTGAAAAGCAACCTTACATATCCATGGAAGTGGTTATGTGATATTTGCCAAGATAGGATTTTTCTAGTTTATGATTTCACATGTTACTCTTGATTTGATTGCTGTTCCACCTTGTAAGGCATACAGACTGTTTAATTACCATGCAGCGACCAAGTCTAATGAATGCTTACCCTATGGCTCTCTCAATTACCTTGGGGAGTCCCTGTTTGCTCTTTTGCTTGTCAGGCTTTCAGAATTCTCTATAATTAACACAGAGGATGTTGATAGGATTATGGCTGCCTGTGGTGACTTCAGAAGATGGAGTGTCAGGCCGGGATGGGCAATCAGCTATTGTCTTGTCTTCTCTTTGCAGCTCTTGGAATATATAGGGAAAGGGAAGAGCATCATTGATGTGGGTCTTGCACAAGCTCGGCAGCCTTTGAGTACCAGGAGTCACTACTTTGAGGTGGAGATTGTGGATCCAGGAGAGAAGTGCTACATCGCTCTGGGCCTCGCCCGCAAGGTAAAAAAGCTGGAGAGTAAACGGAGACTGTTCTGCCTTTAGAGGTTCCCTCATTAACTCGATGTTCCCAGGTGTGCAGTCCCAACGTGGCATCAAATTGGGGGGAACAACTTTGTGTCTGTGTGAAGGAGTATGCCTGCTCTGTGTTGTGTATTGAGAGAAGGTAAGAAGTCCCCTTTAACATGGAGCTGCTCAAGGCCTCTTTGCCTTGCGATGCACTCCCTTAGGGGTCACCGACACAGCCTTAAGTCAAAATTATTCATTGGGATCTTTCCCATGTGGTTCCCTCGCCATCTTCTGGGGAAGCACCACCCAGTTTACAAAATCCCATAGTCGGTGACAAAATTGTTTGCAGCTGCCCACAAAAGTTGCTGTAGGGAAGAACTAAGCAAGGACTAACAGAAGGCCTAAGTTTGTATAGCTTGCATTCCTTGCTCTTTTAAATATCTTTGCAAAACTGAAGATGGCTGGCAATATCTCAGAATCTGGGGTTTAATTTGATCCGTTTGAGGCTTCAGTGTTAGGTCAAGTCAGGCAGCAGATGTTTAAAAGTCTCCATGTGAAATGATGAGTCACTGCGTGGTCCAGCTGCCAAATAGAAACCATATCACAGAGTCTCCTTGTAGTGCTCATAAGGGGTAGGATGGGCCTAAAACAAAGCAGTGATGGGTCATGGAGAAAGTAACGTTTTCTCTCATTGGAGGGCAGTTGGGACAAGCCTTTTTAAGACTGGTCATTGCATAGAACTGCTGCAGCAAGATTGCTCTTCTCCGCTCATTCTTGGTCATAATATGAAATCAGGGTTCACCAATACAAAATCTACTCCCTCTCTAAGCTAGCACTCTAGCTCTGAGGTCTGTTGCAGCCTCCTCACCCTTTCTTCGTGCACTTTGCCAATTTTAGTAACTGTGGGTTGATGATGAAGCTTTTGTAATGAAGCTATGCCATAGCCATTTCCCCCAAGACCTGCCTTTTGTGTGAACTTCTGTTTCATTCGTCCGTTTCTTCCACAACTCTCCTTTAACTCTTGCCAATGTGTCCTGCAAAATGACAGTAGAAAGCTAAAATCTCCTCTCTCTGTTTCTTCAGGCATGGCACCTCAAATTTCCTTTAATTTCCCCTTAAACCCCAATGAGTTCCTTAGAGAGGTGGTGGGCTCTCCTTCCCTGGATACGTTCAAGCTGAGGCTGGATGTTCATCTCTCGATGATGCTTTCATTTGGATCCCTTCTCCGAACAAGGGTTGAACTCACGGGTCTAACTGGCCCCTTTCAGCTCAAAGATAGGGGATGGGGATAGGCAGGTGGAAGGAGAGATTGTTTCAAAACTCAAGTTCAACTTGAAGCCTTGATTAATGAAATGCAATTCAACAAGGGAAGACATTCCAAATGTGCCATCTGTCCTGTTTAGGCATTATTGTAGTTTTAAAGTGAGCCATGGAGAGTGTTCAACGTTGCAGCCATGTCGCCAGGAAGTCAGTTTCTTTCCTCTTGACTTTTGCTTATGTCAACCTACAAAGTTCTGCCTGCAAAACCGAGGCCCTTGAGTTAGCTGCTGCTCTTCCACTTCCTTCAGACTTTCACCAGAGCAAAAATATGACATCTAGAGAGATCAGGATAACCCTTAGCAAATGTCTGCACCATCATTGATCAACTCATTGATGCCTCTTTGTCCTGCACAACATCCTCTGCTTTGGATTGGCTAAGTTAGGCTCTCTCGTTACTGGCAAATGCCAATAAATAAATTAGAACCAGGCTGCACTGCATATTGGGGCTGGATTGGCGCCTGTCCCTCTTCCTTTCTTGTCCGATGCAGCCATCTGGTTCTGTTGTTTGCCTCTATGCATAGCCTGGATTCATGTGGCTTCTGATACCGAGCCAGTTCGTTCCCTCCTCCTCTTGCTACAACAAGCAAATCTCAGCAGTCATGGGAGATCCAAAAAAGAAAGAACTGGATCAACATCCTTTCACTCTCCCTTGAGTTCTTGATTCACTGGAGAATAACTTGCCCTGAAATGATCTGGCATTTGTACATCTGGTGTCATCTCTCTGTGCATACGTAAGGGCAGGATGAGGGGCAGGCAAGGGAGCCTGGATATAACCAGGAGCTGATTTTTTGGGAATCCTGCTTCAGTTTATAAGGAAACCAGGAACAGCCATAGTGAGTCTTAGCCATCACGAGGAAAAGAAAGCAGAAAAAGAGTATGCAAAAACTTTTGACTTAGATAGTAATGAAGAAAACCTTCAAGTCAAGCTTAATATCTAGTGAGAGAATTGAATTTGGTTAGTACTGTTCTTGAATAGCAGATTGTTAGGAAATCCCAGCATTTTAGATTAGATTGGGGAATTTGAACATTCTCAAAGAAGACAGTTGCCAACCACTTCTCTTTGGTGGCCAAGGTAACTACATGAATGTGATCTAGATAAGTGATCTAGATAAAATTCTGATAGTGAGGACAAACTAAAATTGGGTTGCATCCTTGAACTTAATCAGTATGTCTGTATCATGATTGATGCCGAATGGTGCTGGAAATTCAGAAATGAAGTAGAATTTGTCAGACCAGACAAGTAAATCATACAAGAATACCAGATTCCCTCTTCTGTGAATGAAATATGAAAACATCTGGACTCATTTTCATGGCGTGTTAGTGTGTCCTGACACAAAATGAAAAATCTAAATCATCCCATAAAAAAAAATAAAATCTGTGTAACCATTTACATATTTGTCTGCTTCCAACTGCTGCCACTCCACATCTTGAGACAGAATGGATGAAGGTCGTTGTGCTCAAATTCCCATCAGTTCCAGCCCGCATGGCCGTTAATATTGATAAGAATTGCAGTCAGGAAATGTTCAGAGGACTAGATTCTCTACCCTTGCTTTAAGAGAGGCAAGATGTGGAGAAATAGGGTATGAGACTCATCCAGTGTGGATGCAGTGTAATTGATTTCTGTGGAGATAGGCTGTTTAAGCCATCCTGGCTTTAAAATTAACCTCCTGCATTTTGCCTTGGAGACTACAGGAGGTGAGCGTAGTAATAGTACTAGTGTAATCGTGTGATAGCTGCAAACCAGACTAATGCACACAATCTCTTCTGGAAAAAGGAAAAGTCAGGGCCTTGTTTGATAACACTTCTGTGCTAATTGTAATGGCACCAATATATACATAGCCATTTGTGACTTTCTTTAGAATGCTTGCATGTTGACTTTTGTGGGTACAAAGCAACAGAATTTGCTTCCCCCAGATGCTTTCTTGCTGTGCTTGACTGCAAGTCTTCCCCAGATCCAGTCAACAATAGTTAGCGGCTCGTGATGGTCAAATATGGCTTCTACGTACATGCTTTGGTAATTTGCAAGCTGGTTAGGAAAAACTGAGTAGGTGATAATATTGCCATACGCTCTGGGAAGAAACCCTGAGGTTTGATATAGGAATATGAATAGGGCTGCAAAAAAAAAGTAATAGACAGAGGCATCATCTATGCTAGTTGGTACATTCCAACGACTCTCTGCTTACTCAGATTTCTCTAACCAATGTGCTCGGGCTGAAGAAGCTGCTTGGTTGAGTGGTGAAATGTCTCAAACGAGCAAGAAAATAAGTCCAGTTTCCATGATTCAGCTTTCAGAGATCTCTAAAACTAGCCCTAAAACTAGCAAAGAGACAAACCAGTATAAAGTGCATCCTCAGCTGAGCAAGGACTTTCGTCTCTGGGTGTGTGGCCTGAGCCGTGGAAGGCTTAACCTTTGACTGCAAAAACTCTCCTTTTTTGTATCAACCAAGATTCCAGAAATGAGGTAGATAAACAATATAGTCACAAATAATGTTTAAATTAAAGGAAGGAGGTGTGGCACCTAGAAATAAAGTCTATATTAATTTTTCCCCCCATAGTTAGTTTTTCTTAATCCTGCCATATTCTTCTGTTGCTCTTTTAGCTAGCCTAATTCGAGCAGCGGTGTCTCGTAGTTGCTAAGCTCTGGGAAAATTCAGAAAATATCAGTTGATCTCCCATGTGAGAGTTTGAGCAGTTCCTAGGAAGGCTCCCCTCCCTTTCCTTCTGCCACTGCTTATGGTTTAAACCAGGGGTGTCAAACTCGTAATGTCACTTGACGCATCGCGGCGTATCGTGACATTTTTTCCCATTGCTGGCAAAGGGGTGGGTGCGGTTTTGCCATGATGCATCCAGCCAGTGGGCCGGCAGTTTGACACCCCTGGTTTATATATGTATATAAAAGGTCCGCAGTGGAAGTGAGAGCTTTCACTAAAGAGGTACATGCTTGTTTGTTCAATCATGCCCGTAATGGAAACGTATTTTCTCTGGGGCGTTTTTTGCCAAAAGAAATGTGATGATGTGCGACTGGCTGTATTTCTTCTTTGCCCTAGGATTACCCCAAAAACCGGCATCCTGGCTGGAGCAGAGGGTCTGTAGCGTACCACGCAGGTGAGTATCCAAGACCCAGCTTTGGCCGAATTCTACGTTACCTTGATTTCGCTGTATTTGCTTTCCTCTAAAAAGGCTACCCTGGAGATGTCCATTGTCTAACAACTTAACAGAAGTTAAACAGCAAAAACAGGACAGTTGCGGCAATTTGAAATGTTACATCACCTTTCAATATATTTTCTGAAACAGAGAGCCTCTTGTGTGGAAGGCGTATGAAGATGAAAATAGCCTAGTCAGATGAGAATTCCTTCAGTTACGGTCTATAGCTTTTAACAGTCTTGTAACTTCTCAAATAATATGTGAACATTATATTTTGCATTGCAGATGAGCTAAGGGTGGGGGTGTGTGTGTGGGGAGATGGTCCTGGGATCAGTTTCCAGATAGATCCAGGATGTGAAAGTTTAATGCTGTTTTCTGTGTACCACAGGGCGCCCTAGCATGGCTTTTGAACATTGGAGCTTCTTAGAGTTGTTGAACGTTTATTTTTAAAGCTAGCCTGTTGGAATTAAAATCTAATATGTGTGAGTTTATTAAATAAAAAGTAATTTATCCCTCTGAGAAAAAAAAAGAAAATACATTATCAACACTTGGATGAAACTGTTAGGTTTGGCAGTGGGAACGGATGGGGGATTGAGCAGAGGTCAGAGGTTTGATAATCTATCCTCAGTTGCTCTCTGACATCTGAAAGATGAAAATGGGAGTATGCTGAATTTTTTTTTTATATGTTGGAATTGTTTTTTCTCTGTTTTCAGTGGATAACGTTAAAAGATTTTGATTCCAAATCTGGAGTGATTTTTCTACAGAGTGGATAGCAAAATGGAGCCTTGTCACTTTGCAGCAACTTCTGAGTATTACTCTGAGCTTCTTTTGGTCTTGATTGTTTGAATAAGATACAGCATAATTAGCTAATTTGCTAGGGCAGTTAATCATTTAAGCACCTCTGACTAGTATGAATAGATGCCAGACTAGAACAGCAAATGTTGAATTTGTTGGATATCATTTGTTCAAAATGAAGACAAAATAAGCATCATCTAAAAAAGCCTCCTTACTGGACATGGGAAAGGAATAATATCTCCTCTAAAATAATATTTTCCGCTATAATTTCTTGATAGTTCTTCTAAGAGAGAAGAATTGCTGGCCAGTTCATTATCTTCTTACCTATCCACTCATGGAAGTTATTAGCTAGCATTTCTCATAGGCTGATTTAAGTTTTTTTTTTATTCTAGAGACTTTGAGGTTTCTGCTGGTTATCTCCATCTCATGATTGATTGGTATTCTAGCTATGTAAGAATCCATATTTAGAGAACACCAAGAGCCCAACAGTTCACGTCTGACTCCTCTTATTAAAATAGAAGACACAGCCAACCATAGATACTGCCTCTTGTGAACTGAAGCTATGTCTTAGTTCCCTGTAGTATCAATTCCGGTAATGGCGAAGAATCTATTTCTAGTTACCTATCATTCCTCAGCTTCTTCATTGTCTTCTGGGGAATTCCTGAAAAGAGTTTAACATTTAGAATAGAATAGAGCTGGAAGGGACCTTGGAGATCTTCTAGTCCAGCCCCCCGCTCAAGCAGGAAAACCTATACCATCTCAGACAAGTGACTGTCCAGTCTGTTCTTAAAAACCTCCAGTGATGGAACGCTTACGATTTCTGAAGGCAAGCTATTCCACTGGTTAATTGTCCTCACCATTAGGAAGTTTCTCCTTAATTCCAGGTTGCTTCCCTCTTTGGTCAGTTTACAGCCCCTCTGGTGCTTTAGAGAATAGTTTGACGCCCTCTTCTTTGTGGCAGCCCCTCAAATACTGGAGTAGTGCTATCATGTCGCCCCTGTTTCTTCTTTTCTTTAGACTAGCCAAACCCAAGTCCTGCAGCCGTTCTTCATATATTTTAGTCTCCAAGCCTTTGATCATCTTAGTTGCTCTTCTCTGAATTTTTTCCAAGGTCTCAACACCTTTTTTTGTAGTATGGTGACCAAAATTGGTTGCAGTATTCCAGGTGTGGTCTCACTAGGGTTTTATAAAGCGGTACTAATACTTCGCGTGATCTTGATTCTATCGTTCTATTTATGCAACCCGGGATTGTATTAGCTTTTTTGGCTGCTGCTGCACATTGCTGGCCCATAGTCAAGTGATCGTCCACTAGGACTCCAAGGTCCCTCTCACAGTTACTGTTTCTGAGCCAGGTCTCACCTAATCTGTACTTATATTTTTTATTTTTCCTGCCTAAATGTAAAACTTTGCTTTTCTCCACATTGAAACTCATTTTGTTGGATAGGGCCCATTGTTCAAGTCTGTCAAGATCTTTTTGGATCCTGAGCTTGTCGTCTGGGTGTTGGCTACTCCTGCCAGTTTAGTGTCATCTGCAAATTTGATGAGTTCCCCTTCAATTCTCTCATCTAAGTCATTAATGAAGATATTGAAGAGTACTGGGCTTAAGACGGAGCCTTGTGATAACCCACCACTTACTTCTATTTGATCCTTCTATTCTTTTGATCCTTCTTTCCCTATTTCCATTTTGTTTTAGATTCATACATGATCTGGCTTCAGCACAGCTAGTGGTTTCCAAGACTCCAATATCATAATTTGTCATGCTGACACAAATGTTTCATTTTTTAGTTTGGCATTTTGTACATCATATAATAGAGATACTCATGCTTAGTTTTGCACTTAGCTGCTGGGCAACCATCAGCATAATGATAAGCAAAAATGATTCCTCACTAAAACCAAAGTCCTATAATTAGGTAGTGAAATGGAGTCTGCCTCATTTTCAGAAACAACAATTAAGTCTGCATTAGCAAACCATGGTTAAAAATAGCGATTCTCACTAGTAATCTCACAAAAATTTCTTTCTATATGTTCACCCATGCTTAACCAACTGAGAATTGATGAAATCTGATATACCTGGGGGAGATCTGAGAAGGTAAATATAGTTTCATAATTTGTGTGGGCTCTCAGCTAGGATGAAGCCAACAAATTGTGGTTAAGCAATTTGTCTGCACTACGCTTCTGACTACTTGGGAGAGAAAATAATTAGGTACCTGGCAAACAATTTAGCTTACCCCCAAAAGAATAGATTAGATAATTTGGGAAAGAATAGAATAACTGTGGGGGAAGTTAAATCTTCAGCTGCTTATCAATGATTCATTCTTTCCTTCTTGGCTGCTGGGATCTCAACAGATCCTGTGGTTATATTTTCAGGCTTAAAGATCAGAAACTAACAGTGAAATTCAAAACCTCATAATTCAGCATATTTGGGATGCTTATAAGAACAAGATCCAACGGTTCCTATATGCAGTTCTCCTTACCAATAATGCCAAAAGTCACTGTTAGAAAGAAGCCAAAACAGATTAGCATGGAGTGATTTGGCCAGCTGTCAATATACCTAGCAAATCTCGTCTTACATGTTGGGATCTGTTACTAAAAATCTGTCCTTTAGATATCGGCTTATAGTCAGTTGCCTCATCTGGATCTGGGTATGGGTGTTTGGTTTTTTGTTTTTGCCCCATAAAAGTTAGAAAATATCTCCGATTTTTTAGCTGTTGCATTCTGTTGAGGGTGGGCCGCTGATGTTTTCTGTACAGGTAGTCCTCAACTTATCAACCATTCATTTGAAGTTACAGCAGCACTGAAAAAAGCTGACTTTTTTTTCACACTTAAGGCCACTGCAGCATCCCAACGGTCATGTGATCAAAATTTGGCGGCCTAGCAACAGGCATGTATTTATGACAGTGGGGGTCATGTGATCACCATTTGTAACCTTCCCAGCCAGCTTGTGACAAGCAAAGTCAATGGAGGAAGCCAGATTCTCTTAATGACTGCATGATTCCTTTAACGCAGTGGTTCTCAACCTGTGGGTCAGGACCCCATTTGGGGTCGATCGACCATTTCACGGGGGTCGCCAAGCAAGGCTGTCCGCCATTTTTTCCCCTTTTCCGGCGGGTGCCTTACCTCCCTTGGGCTGGGCCAGCTGGTGGTTGGCCTGCTCCGTCTCTGCCGCTTGCCAGCTATGCCTCGGCCGGTGCAGGGGGCGGAACCACGCATGCGCAGCGCTCCCAGGCAGGGAAAGTCCTCGACTTACAACCGGTTGGGTAGTCCTTGACGTACGACCGGTTTAGTCCTCGACTTACGACCGGTTTAGTCCTCAACTTACAACCGGTTGGGGTCACGGCATTAAAAAGGTTGAGAACCACTGCTTTAACGACTGCAATGGTTCGCTTGCCTTATCAACGGTGGCAAAACGGGCCGTAAAATGGGGCAAAGCTCACTTAACACCTGCCTTGCTTAGCAATGGAAC
The DNA here is from genome assembly GCF_001527695.2 of Protobothrops mucrosquamatus. Classification (NCBI taxonomy): domain Eukaryota; kingdom Metazoa; phylum Chordata; class Lepidosauria; order Squamata; family Viperidae; genus Protobothrops; species Protobothrops mucrosquamatus. Next base: position 44,272 of record NW_015387260.1, on the reverse strand, counting down.
TTTTGGGCTCAGTTATGGTTGTAAATCGAGGGCTACTGGTATAATCTTGGGTTGAATAGTTTTTCAACTTTTGGATGCAAAAGACACATCATACAGACAATCAATGAGGTAGCTGTGTCCTGGGGGACATTTAAAACAGACGGGCTTTCTGCCCTCCAGCTCTTCTAGAAATAATGAAAAAAGATGAAGATTTGAGAGCCACTAACTCATTCTAGGCAGCCATCTTAGCTGCCTCACACAACAACAATGAAAGATTCCTTTCTCCCAAGATGCAAAGGCTCTCCTCCTTCTTAAGAACTTCACAATGAGAGCAAAAGAATTGAAGCCGGCCCCAGAAAACAGCAGTTTGTGGCTAACCTGTGTCCTCTTCTAATAGGGTAAAAAACAGTTCACTTAGATCTATGTAGAAGTACATTCCTGAGTGAACTGTTTTTCTTAATTCTGGAACGGGAGCACCATGAGGCCCCAAGGTCAACCTCCAGCTTCTGAAAGTCTTGCAAAAGTTGCCACCAAATTATAATTTTTAACGTGACAGAGGGGGAAAAAAGTTAAATACATTGAGAATAACTGCCCTTGATTTAATTGTAGCCAAGGAAAATCATTTTAGCCTTTCCATTAAGCTTGCTTACTTTCCAAAGCCTGGGCCAACTTTTGATCTCCCTTTTAGAGTAAGACGCTGAATGGCTTTGCCCAGGGAGGATTTATGGAGGATTTAGGAATGTCCGACACTGTTTAGGTTGGAACCGTTTGGCTTCAGGATGCTCGTTCTCCCCCACTTTTTGGAGCCAGGACACCAAGAATCACTTTGGTTCTAAGTAACCCACTTCCAGAGAGGTGTAAAATCACACTCAAGCACTTGTGGGTCAGCCCCTCTGAGAAAATGGGACATTCTAAGCAGGATCACTCCCAACAGGCCACTTTGGCACAACTCCGCTTGAAGGCCCAGCTACAGAGAAAGGTAGTGCATTAGCCTTCCGTTGACCGTAACCTGCTAGAGCTGGTCCCCTTTGCCCTTTCCCAACCACAGGTCTGTTTTTCTCTCATCGGCTGCTGTCCTCTTGATCTTCCTTCTTACGTTTTACTGAGCCGAGGGGGATTCCCTAAAAGGCTGGCCAGCCTTCATTATTTGAGACACGTTCTGGAATGTTTGCACAAGATTATTCTCAAAGTTTCCTTGGCAGCAGGGGGAAATATTTACCGCCCGTTTGCCAAGCAAACCTCCCTCTTTCATGAAGACAAAGGGTCTTGGCCCCATGCCTTGTGTTCTGGGCACCCGCATCCGCTGCATAGCTGAAGTCGGGGAGAATAAAAGCACCAAGGCCTTTCAAGTGGTCTCTGCTCCACCTCTCCCTTCCTTTCTCCTTTTGTTCTCCTTGGCCTCTTGGGTTTCAGCGTTGTCTGGCTTTGATCACGGGTGGCACAAAGCGTATGGTTTTGGTTTTTTTTCTCCTCTGGTTGGCCTGTCCCAGCGGAGTGCCTGATTGGCTGGACCAATTTGTTTAGCCCTGGAGGGACCATACTGGTAAATAGGCACTACGGGAAACTTTGTCAACTTTGAATGCTGGGTAGGCATCTTGCCAAAGGAGGCCTGCTTGAAATCAGAGCTGTTCATAAAGCAAGATTCGGAGTTTATTGTGGCGTTCCAGTAGCAATTGTCTTCTATTTTTGACAGCTTTCCTCTGGGGTATTAGGTACTTCTCCCTAACTTACTGTCCTTCAGATACGTGGCGTTCACCCTTCAGCTATCTGACTACAGCAGTCTGAGAATTGTACTCCTAGACCTCTGGAGGGTAGTGAATTGGGGAAATGAATGTACAACGGTGGTAACTGAATTGAGAAATTCTGTTTATTTTGGGAACTTTCTGTGGTGTGAGCATAGTCAAGAATGACAGGCTGAAGACCTGGTAATCCAGGAGTGATCATATTTGCAAATAAACCCATAAAACAGTTCTTTGCTTGCAAAAATCGTTAATTGTAGGGGGGGTGGGGTTGGCAAGGGAAATTAGAGTGATCTTCCTCCCTACAGCTGTCTTCGGCCCGTTTCCTTTCTATTTGTTGAAGAAGGAAAGGCATCTCTTCACTAGCAGCCTTCTTAATTTCCAGGTTGGGTGAGGAAGTCTCTCTACTTGCCAGTACAGATGTCCCAAGCATTCACCTACACAACATTCCCGACTGCTAGTGGCTTGCCTTTACATTCAAGTTTAGTTTCAGTGGCTTTGAGCCTAGCTCCAAGGATTTCCTGTCAGATGAAAAAAGAGGTAGAACAATGCTCTGTTGCGCCTCTCCCAATAAGCCCCCACTTGCTTAGTTGGAGATTTATTTTTTTTTACATCTTTTAAATGGTGCATTTTGGTGTTTGTACTGTCCTGTTTCTTTATGGCTTTGGAATCACCAGACCTAGAAAAATAGTGCTGTTCCTGGGCCAGTCGAGTAAAAGGGATCGGGCAATTCCTAGAATCCCTAATTTCACCAAACAGCACAGAATTTGTCCTGTGCCAAATTCTCAGTAATCCTTTCTATCCCTGCATGATGACTGAGGTGGTGCTTGGTTAACTGTACCTTAGCCTGATATTTCTATAATCGGGCTTGGAACTCCCTAACATTTCTAGCAGCTTCTTTTATTTGCCAGTATTATTTGAAGGCAAATTAAGATCCAGAAACTTCACATGCTGATGAGTGTCCCTTTTCTCTTTTTTACAGATGATGGCAAAATCTTCCATGGAAGTGGAGTGGGGGACCCCTTTGGCCCCCGTTGCTATAAAGGAGATATTATGGGTTGTGGAATCATGTTTCCACGTGACTACATCCTTGATAGTGAGGGTGAGTATTTGGAGGACATTATGCTAGTTAAAGGAATCAAGAAATAATAATATAGCACAGTGGTGGCGAACCTATGGCACGTGTGCCAGAGGTGGCACTCGGAGCCCTCTCTGTGGGCACGCATGCCGTTGCCCCAGCAGAGTTTGCCAGGGTAGCGAGCATGTGGTGTTTGGAAGCAATGGGGCAGGAAGTGAGCGAGCAAGTGGCATTGGCCCCCCGGGGATGCCCCGGAGATGGCAAGGGACTGGTCCCTGCCACCCTGGTTCTGGTCCACCCACCCTAGCCACACCCACCCAGTCTGCCGTGACCACCGCAGCTATGTTGAAACATGCCCACCCAGTGGGCCACACACCCCGCTCCCCCTGAGAGCACCACAATGCTGATGCGGTCCTGGCACTTTGCAATAAATATGTGAGTTTTGGGTTGCAGTTTGGGCACTCTAAAAGGTTCGCCATCACTGATATATCAGGTGTTTCTAGAGTGACAGGTTGCAGGTGTAGAATAGAATTAGACGGCAATTTTCTGTAGACCATGTTACAATGGGGTTAGCAGCTTGCTGCCTCTCTGCTGAATCTGTTTCATTGGAAGGAGGTATTGCTGACCCCATGGTTATAAAAAGGGGTGCGCAGATGGACTGGTGGCTTGGGATTGGCTGTCCTGTGTAATTGTATCAGGTGGGACACCCTCAGATAAGTTTGTCAATTGGACTGTAGAGAAAATCTTCTCATCCAGGTACAATCCCGAAGAAGTTACTTTTGCTTATCTTAGACGAATTGGAAAGCCGTGAGTACAATTTGAGGAAAAGCAGGTCCATCTTTGGGTGCCATTCAGTCTTTTGGTGGTGATTTGGAACTGGCTTTTCTCAGTCCTTACCTCTAGAGAGGTTGTGAAAGCCCCTCCTGTAAATACCAGGGGAATTGCCTTCTTTAGACATGATCCAGCAAGCCTTCCTTTCAGCCTGGCGTTTAGCAATATTTAGTTATTTAGACGCCTCTAAGATGAATTTCATGTTGATTGGAATCTGTTCTCCTTTAAGGTATTTAAATTGTAATGTACGTTGGCCTAAGCCAGTGGTTCTCAACCTGTGGGTCGGGACCCCATTTGGGGTCGATCAACCATTTCATGGGGGTCGCCAAACAAGGCTGTCCGCCATTTTTTTTGTCCGCCATTTTTCCCCCCTTTTTCGGCGGCTGCCTTACCTCCCTTGGGCTGGGCCAGCTGGTGGTCGGCCTGCTCCGTCTCTGCCGCTTGCCAGCTACGCCTCGGCCGGCGCAGGGGGCGGAACCACGCATGTGCGGTGCTCCCGGGCAGGGAAAGTCCTTGACTTACGACCGGTTGGGTAGTCCTCGACATACGACCGTTTTAGTCCTCGACTTACGATCGGTTTAGTCCTCGACTTACGACCGGTTGGGGTCGCGGCATTAAAAAGGTTGAGAACCACTGGCCTAAGCTCTTTGGAAAGGTTGGTGCAGAACGAAAATACTACTATTTCCACTATTGCTCTCTCTCTCTTAAAAAATATATGCAGGCAGTTATTAGCCATCACAAATGGCAAGACAACTAGATAATTTACAAACCTGAATCAAATTGATTTGTGGTCACAATAGGAGTGCAGCTTTGTAAAACTTCAGGCTGCCCCTAAACTCTAGCGGTGCGATTTTCTTATTTCTGGAATCATGAAGCTGCTGCTATTTCCCCTGCGGTTTGATTGTACCTTGCTTACAAGACTGCCCCTACAGTCCAGATTGTTGACTGGCTTGTACTGGAGACTGACAAAAACCAACTGAGAGTGACCCTCCCCTGATGCAGGAAAGATGGCTGCTGCCATGCTGTCTTGCGTGCTTCATACTGAAGCAGAGTGCTTGGGCAGGAAAGTCAAAGGAAATAAAACAGGGATGGGGGGAGGGCAGAAGTAACAAAAATTCTGCACAGCTGTTACGACGCTGGGAAAGCGAAGGCCCGCAGATGCTCAACAGAAATAACAGGTCAATGAATCATAGTTTCATTTCTACGGCGGGAATCTGAAATCTGCAAGAGTCACATGGGATTTGGGGTGCCCTTGTAGGTGACAGTGATGACAGCTGTGATACGGTGGCTATCCGAGCCAAGCCACGGGGAGTGAGGAATGTCTTATATCTGCATCAGGAGGCAGAGGAGGATGAGGATGAAGAAGAAGATGGGGAAGACGTGGAACAGGAACACGAGGGCAAGAAAGTAGTGGTAAGTGCCAGAAGAACGGGTTAACACACAAGTATAGAATGAGGCTTGGGGGCTTCTGCCCAAGCTAGAGCATCAGGGGCTGCAGTGCTTCTCCTAGCTAAAACCGTCTGCTTGGTTGGAATAATTGTGGCTGAAGAGGGCAAGTCATTTGGGCTGCTGGTCTTCTCTTAGGCGAGGGATCCTACGAGCAAGATTAAAAAGTGTTAGCAGATACTGCTTGATCGCAATTGGGACTCGGTTTACCACTGGGACTTCATTTCAAATGCAGGAATTGTTATTACTCTTGGAACGCAGCTTCTCCGAGTATTTTGTGTGTTTCATTTTTCCTCCTAGCCCTTAGGGCTACAACCATAAATATGTAGCAGTACCTGATGTGGGATATTAAAAAAAAAAGAAAAGAAAAAGAAAAAGCAGTATTTTACTGCTAGGACATGTTTTCTCTTGACTTACAGTTGCTGACAAACATAAACTACCCTTAATGGATTGCCTTAAAATGCAGAACACTATTTAAGGTCACAGAAGGCAGTTGAAGAATTTAAGCTCCTTTTCTCAAGAGTTCTGCTTGTGAGACTTCATCAAGCATGAGTCATGAGAAACTGTTTTTATGTACTGGCGTCCACACATGAACTTTCTTTTCAGCATATGGTTCTCTTGATCCTTCGTGCTGCGCCCATTGGCGTCCTCCTCTCGGTGCTTTTAACGTCCATGTCCAGGATGCGTCATAGGGCCTCGTTGTGAAAGTTCAGAATTTGAACCCTTTCGATCTGGTCCGGCAATGTCACATCCGCAGCCTTTTGATAGACACCGGCTGCTTCTTGTGACGTTAGCCTGCAATCCGGCTGGAAGGGATTCTCCTCCGAAGCTGCTTTGCCTGGATACAGCTTTACAGCTTTTCCAGGACAGGCGACGGTCTTCTTGGAAGCAGCCATAACTATTTCAGACGGCAGGCGGGATGTGAGTGGGGGCAGTCCGTCAATCCTCTTTCCCCGCTTAGTGGCATACGGTGTGTCCCATCAGTGACCGGAATGGGAAAGATTTGGCTGGAATTTTAGGGACACTGGAATTGGCTATACTCTGAATTAAGGGCTCCTTTTGGACAGCTTGGATATCGCGAATTCAAAACAGTATTATTGTTTTGTTTTGTTTTTAAAAAAACCACTTTCTGTCAATTACGATCTAATGCCAAGAGTCTTACTCACAGTTCTTAGTCATTTTCATATGACAGATTTTAGATTTATCCAACATCTGACCCAGCCAATACAGATTCCCTCAGGGTCAAAACTCTTGTTTTGTTTTTGTTTTTTTCCCCCCCTATCTCTACCAGGTGTTCTTCACCCGCAACGGAAAGATTATTGGCAAGAAAGATGCGGTGGTGCCATCAGGGGGCTTTTACCCCACCATTGGGATGCTGAGCAGCGGGGAGAAGGTCAAGGTGGATCTGCATCCACTCAGCGGCTAAAGATCAAGGGCTGGAGAATACATCCGGAGGCTGCCGGATAGCCCCGGCTGTTCTCCATTGCAACTTCGGCCATTGCCTCCAGGGGTGATCTTCTTGACGTGGGGCCATATAGAGATATTTGTCTATCTAATAACACCTGAGCCACTTTTCTTGTCTCTTTCCTGCCTGCTTGATTGCAACTGTTTGAATACTGGAAAACTCTTTGAGGCTCTTATTTCCAGGCGGGTCAGGGATTCGTTCCTGGAACACAGTCCCTCTCTCTTTTCTGCTCATAATGTTCCATTAATTACTGTTTCTGAGGGCAGGACAGCTCTCGAGTTGACATGGTTGACAAAAGAGACCGGAATACGGCCTAGCCTTATTCAACTCTGGGGTGTCCACGATCCTGTTTCTCTAAGGGGATTATTAAATTGCAGATGGAACAGATCAGCTCCTCTTGCCCAATGGTATGAACCATTTGCATTATTCTATCTGGTACACTGGACACCTCATTCTCCAGCGAGAGCCAGTCTCAAAAGTCGTTATCCGATATATTTTTCTCCTGAGCCCATCAGTGCAGGAAAACCCTATGTCATTTAAAAAATAAATAAATTATGGGCTCCTTAGTTTAACCTAAGCTGGCGTTTAGAAACTCCCAGGATCCAGCTTTCTTTTTTCAAGGAGTTTTGGGAGGATGATGGAAAGCCAGGGAAGACTCTTTCTTGGACTATACTTCCTAACTTGATAAGCCAAGATCCAGCACTTTTTCCCCCCAAATCATAGTTTACAGATGAAGTCTAACTAGAATTGTAATGAATTCTCTGCTGTCCTACTCAGCTAATCTCGGGGAGGGTGGGTGGGTGGGTGGGATGTCATTGGCAAAATTGGAGGCAGGGAGTTTTCTGCCATCTCCCTCTTACTCTGAGCTTCTGAGAGCTCCCTAATATTTCTTCTATATGTCGTGCCAGGGTAGGGTCTGGTCTGGGTGCAATGCTGCTGTATATCTCTGTATTGATGGAGAAGAGGCTGGAATGTGAAATCTGTACTGTAACTTGATTGTAAAGTGTTCATCCTTCACCCTTCATTCTTCTCTGCTGAAGTTAAAAAGAGGACTGGGTCCTTAGGTATGTAGGCCTGCCCTTCTTTTCAGCCACTCCCTTGTCTGCATTGTATTTGCTCTGTCACAGCCATACCCCATTGCAGAAATAACAGAGGCTATGGGAAGGGTGACAACCTGTCTGGATGTTGTGTTATGTAGATGTGGTCGAACAATGACAGGAGAAGCCAAAGAGTAGCAGCTGCTTTGAGCCGCGGGAGAAAGGGCACGGGCTGTCCTACCTTCTCTTAACTTCTCTGCCCCTGTATTTTCATGGGCAATCTTGCTGCTAAAACGATAATCTGGGAATTGGGGATTGAAGAGGAAGAGACAGTCCTAAAAAAATAATAATAAATCTTTTGGGTTGGCTCCCTCTGGTGGTGTGAATGACCTGGCTTTGTTGTGACAATACTGCTCTGTATGTGCTGGGAGAGCTGGAGCAACAGTTAGCCTTCTTCCTTCTGTGTTCATGGCTTGCCAACAATCCTCCCTGCCTCTTGCAATTATGAGAAGATTGTAATCCATGCTTGCGGATGGTGGTTTCCTCCCCATCTGCTGCTTGAAGTGATCCGGCATCTGGCTGCAGAACACAAGCATTACAGGGTTGCTGGTGTGCAAGGGGGGCATCACAAGCTTGTAAATGTGCTGCTGTTGACTCAATTGCTGCTCCAAGCCGTTGCTCTCTCTGTCCTGTTGTGTAGTTTAGTTTTTTTTTTCTCAATGTAGGGAACTTTGAGACACGTGGACTTCAACTCCCAGAATTCTCCAGCCAGCCTGAGGAGTTCTGGGAGTTGAAGTCCACCTATCTGAACGTTCCCAAGGTTGAGAAACCCCGCTGAAGTTTGTTCTTCTACACGGCAGGCCTGGCTTGAGCAGACTTCTCTTCCCTTCAGACTCTGGGTGCTTCTGCTGCACATTTTTTGTAGCCAGAATCTTTATACACTTAATAAAGTCGGCATTTCCACCTGAAAAGGTTACTGGTGTCATTAGTAGTATTTTGCTGCTTTCTGTTTCTCACCTATGTTTTTTTTAAGTGTATTTTTTAACTTAAAATAATTTTCTAGCTAAGTAATTTTTAAACATTAAACTAGCCTCAACCCCCTCAAAATGAAATTGTTTTGAGTGCCCTACCATGCAGTACGTATGTATATATTTTCCTCCTTTATTATTATAAATAACTCAAGGCAGCGAACATATCCAACACACCTTCCTCCTGCTATTTCCCCCACAACAACCACCACTCTGTGAAGTGAGTTGGGCCGAGAGGGAGTGAGTGGCCCAAGGTCACCCAGCCGGCTGTCAAGCCTAAGTGGGACTAGATCTCACAGTCTCCTGGTCAGTCTCCTGGTTTCTAGCCTGGTGCCTTAACCACTAGGCCAGGGGTAGGCAACCTTGGCTCTTTTATGACTCGTGGACTTCAACTCCCAGAATTCCTGAGCCAGCCATGCTGAGGGGAAAGGGAGAGGTTTCCAAGCTGAGCCATGCTGGCTCAGGAATTCTGGGAGTTGAAGTCCACGAGTCATAAAAGAGCCAAGGTGGCCTACCCCTGCACTAGACAATGGGGGGGAAATACTTTTCTATCATTGCCATTTTAATAAAGTAGTTAATGGTAGTGCCTAGAAAGCTTTTAAAAAACTAACCCTATGCTCCTACAAAACTGCTTTAAAGGAGTACTTTTAACATTAGAGAGGGATAGTGTCATTAACACTGTGACCTGGTTAAAAATAAAGGTACAGCAAGATCATTCAAATGGCAGGGATTGGAAGTTCACAATAATGCCACAGTGATAAAATTAATACATTGTCTTTAAGCAGCATTAGCCTTTTCTGATGCAGATGATGTAGGAAAATGTTATTTTGAAATCCATTCCTACCTGAATACATTCATATATGCGGCTTATAAATACACTCATTATGAAATCAATAGCAGTAGTGTGTAAAATACATGTATTTAAAATGGAACCTTTTGGATGAACCTTTTTTAATGAAAAATTATAGCTGAAAAATAGGCTACATAAAACTGAAAAACGGGGAGCAGCACTGAGGGTTCCTACCACTGGGGGAACATTTTTCTTTTCAAAGAAATGTAAAACAACTGAAGCAACTCTGGAAACACTACCCATCAATCGCACGAGTGTATAACACGAGTGCTGGACTGTAAAGTGGGTGGCATATAAATTTAATAAATAAAAAGTGAGGCCACAATAATGTCTCCTCTAAAACAAGCAGAAATGCTTTCCTCGTCTGAAATGACTGGAATTCTAGATTAAAAAATCCTGAAGGAATTCTACCTACCGAAACTTAATACTCTTAATTCTCTCGGTTGTGTTCATTTCCTACCACATCACACAAGGACCCGTTTCCAAAAAACCAATACAAGGCACTCCAATTTCTTTTCCTGATATGTTAATTTTGAATAAAGAGGAAAAGAGGTGGTCATTTGTACAGAAGATAAAAATACAGATATAAAAAATAACATAGTGCTGCAGCTTTCTCTCCCCTGCCCTCCCTCCCACTTCACAAATATATATATACATACATATATATTATCAAGACATCTCTTGCTAGCATTCCAATATAAATTCTTTAGTAGACAAAATAAAACTCTGTACTAAACCCAACCCTCCCCCCCCCTTTCAAAGATTGGAAGGCACATTTCTAGAGCAGCAGAACTTTCTACACTAGCTCATCTGATATGTCCTTTGTTGTCAATCACCCATTTTGAAGACGCTGGTGGGGGGAATCTCTGGCTTCCTTACCAGAGCTGCTTCACCAAGCACAGCTGCTGTGCCTTCTTGGTACTTGTGTTGGCATGTCTTAATGGGAGGTTTGCTCAGCCGATTGCACCTAAGCACATGAGGAATTAATATACTATGCTTATTAAGAATACAATTCTGAACTGGATTATTTTTTTTTAAGCAATCTTCTAGTTGTCTGGTTCGGAAGGAAAATACACAGGCTGGTCTTCTGGAGTGAAAAACTCAAACCAGAAATAATTAAAATAGGGCTTCTGTTACAACAAGGTTTTGTAAGCCCTTCATCTCCTCCTGTGCCTTAATCCTGTGACAGCTGATATAGTCTGCTGTGCGCTCTCCAGATACAAAGATAAACTCTTTAAATAGTTGTGTAAGAAAGTGAATTGTGAGAGCCTGGGGAGAGTCATTAAAATGGATTTTGAGCTATAAAACGGCTAAAATTAACGTTGATCACCTGCCCATTTTCTTAGTATATTTTGAGAGTTTCTAAACTAGGCAGATGTCTGCATCGGTTAAGTCAGAAACAAAAAATATTGTTCAGGGGCCAGCTAACTGACCTTTGAGAAACTAGCTGCATGTGATATATAGCCCTCCCTAACTAGTAGAGAGTCAAACTCAACAAGATGCCCAGATGATTTCCCGTGAAATCCAAATAGTTTTACAAATCTTTCTTGGACCTATTAAGTTCTAGATTCCTGCTGCTTTCTGCTTTGAATCCAAATGGGAGCAATGCATCTTGTTCCCCTCAATATCTTTAATCCTACAGAGTAGCTCTAGTCTTAGCAGTATCTACAAGGTCTTCGGGAATTGAGAATCAACTCTGCCCAACACTTACCCTTCATCACATACAATTGCCTAATGCTGCACATGTTTCTCCATTACAAAACTCAATGGCCAAGATATTTAAGGTCTATTGTCAGTTGAGATATTTTGCATCAACAATTTCTTAAATATTATGTTTCAGCTTCTCACCTCCCTATAAGACAGTGGAATGTATGTACATCTTACAGAGTTGGCAGTATTTTCACGTATGAAACCTAAAGCGTTTCTTTCTTCAATCAGTTTGCCATTTCGATGTAGAGACTAAACTGGGAAAAATGTTTGCATGCATTACAAATAAAATAAGATGCAATCCTTAGTGAGGGTTTTTTTTTTTGGAGTCTTGGACTACTTGTGAGTTTTGTGTCCCCCAACCTGGGCACCATTTCCACGACACTGAAGAATTCGTGATGTATCTATTGGTTTCTCCTTCCAGTCAACCTCAATTCAAAATGAAAATCAAGCACGGGCGCAAGTTCAAGAGTTATTACACTACAGTAGCAGCTTGCACCAATTGTATCCCAGGTCAGACATTCACATAGAGCAGCACTGAACAGCAGCACAATTGCTTACCCAAAACATGTTGTATCTTGAAGGGTAAAGACAACTAAAAAAATAATAGTAGCTTAACTCCAGGCTTCAGAGACAACAGCATTGGATTATAGGGGTTTTCAGACCCAATAAATCAGTAGGGCCAACAATCAATTAAGAAACCGGAGGGAAGCTTTCTGTTTTTTAAAAAAGACCATGCATTTGAGAATCCAAAATACAACTTTACAGCTAGAACCTGAGTTTGTATAATTCCAAGAATAATTCATTGCTTCATACCAAGCTGGGCACCACTTTGTCCAATGAAAGAAAACAATTTAGGATTTCATATGCCTTACTAATAAAAGAGGGTCATGCCTAACCTGCTTGTTGGAGAGAGATACAAGATTGGACCTCCTGTGCCCTGTTTCTCCATTCAAAGCGGCATGCTTGTCCAGACCAATGCTGTTTGTAGAAGGAAAGGCCACTAGATACTTTTTTCTCAGGTGGTGTAAACCACTATAGGTTTTGCAGCAAAGAGCTATGCTTACCACCAGAAGTGTGGTGGTTCTTAAATGTGCCTCAGAGTAAATTTAGTGTGATCTTTGGCCTGGCTAGAGAAATCTCTCTCTTCTTCATCTGTACAAAAATGCTTCCCCCATCCTGGAAAATGCTTTAGAATGCATTTGTCTATAATCGGGTCACAAAATCTAGGCTTATGGGAGAATTAGCACACTACCGTAAGTTGTGCAGTCTTCGTCAAAGCTTTTGTTCCTGGGTGTTTTCTGTGGTAGTGAGAAATGTTAAAATGTCACACTAGATCTGTTGGGATCAAGTGGGCCCTTTCCCCACTGTACCGGATCAGTGGGTTGTGGAAATAAGACAATGGATTAAAATGGAGATAGTAGAAGGCTGCTATGAGCCACGCGGTAGAGCTAGCCATCCTGTTTCCATGTTGCAGAGATGCCACAAAACATTATAGGCACCCATACAGGCAGTTAAGGTGGGGAGGAAGGAATGACATATGAGAGGCCTGGAGCAATTGCCAAGCTGCCTTCATCTCCGGTGAGTGCCCAGCATAACCTTGGTGATGAAATTGACGATGGCTGATGCTGGTTGCTCAGGGTCTAACTCAGCAAAAAGATGGCAGACATTCTCACATGGGTTGCCTTGTTTCTTGGCCACAAAGCCGAAGATCCTGCAAAAGACAGATGGGACATGTCAGTAGTAGCTGTGGCTTCTGCTCTCCTTGATTTTCATCCCATGCTGATCAAAGATCAGGTGCACAATTCTGTTTCTCCGTGACTCACAACAGGGGAGGAAGAGGGAAGCTATCAGACGGGCATCAATAGCATTATAATAGTAATACCAGCTCTGGTGTTACCATTCTGATTATCACATACAGTTTCAAAGGGGTGGACTTTGTAGCACAACAGTGCAACACCGCTTTCATCAGTTTGACAAAAGCAGTGAATTCCTGTGGATTTTGCTGCTTATAGAAGTGTTGCTCTGTTCCCATGGGATTGTCTTAGTTCTGTTCACCGAATGTAGTAAGCCATAGTTTTAACTCGAGGAGGAAGGGAAACGTGAAACACCACAAAGAAGGAACATTTTATTACATGTGGTGGTTATGGAAAAACACTAAAAAATATTGGAAAATAATAGATCAAAATATTCAGAAAATTCTAAACATAACACTTGAACTGAAATCACAAATGTGTTTGTTAAGTCTAATACCAGGAAATATGGGAGACATCACAATTTATGAACCAGCTGCAAGAACAAATTAGTCACATTGAGGGGAAAAAAGAAAAAAAATAGATATTTGGGATATGGTTTCTAGGAAAAGAAGCTGGCACCAATCCAACAATAGACAAAAGGATTCAAATAGATACTAACAATAATCGTCAGTGTTTGATGTGAAGGATAAACATCTGGCTTTTGGTCAGCAGTTGGGAAAACAAACTCAGTGTTGTCACCATACAAAAATAGAACTTAAATGTTGGTAAGAGAACGGTGTCACAACATTTCAAACTAAAATTTGATCCAAGCAAAGTCTTCCACATTTAAAAAGTCAATCTATTATACCAGGGGTCCCCAATCACCGGTCTGTGGATCAGCACCGGTCCATGGTATGTCAGAAACCAGACTGTGCAAACAAGCGAACCCCCATCCCAAGATACAGGCAGGACACAAAACCACATCCCCTCTGGTCCACGGAAAAACCTCTCTCCACGGAACCGGTCCCTGGTGCCCAAAAGGTTGGGGGCTGCTGTATTATACAATGTATCAACACACTACTATATATTTTAATATGGAATTAATGCTTTACTTGATCTTGTTATCATATGCTTTCATGACTTTTGGTCTTTCCATTACTTACTTGGCTGTAGTGCCATCCGTGTTGGCCCACCTAGAATTAAACATAGAGTCAGGTTAAGCAAATGCTCTTCCCTAATCAGTAGCCTCTAAAGCAGACTCACAAAACACACTGTAGGAGCAGTGCTGCTTCACAGAAAGACACTGTACTTTGTGTAAAAAGGAAGAAAATTGACACTCTGTAATTAGAGCAACAGAAGTTAATCAGAAATGGGGATTTGCAATGGGGATCCCAAGTCCTTAAGTTTCAGCCAATATTAGCTGAAAATGTGCTCTCCACTCCTAGTTTAAGTATCTCTCTTGATTTAAATATTTCTCCTGGTTCAAATATCTCCACCTACTGAAATTTCAAGGAATTGAGAATTGAATAGCTTCATACACTTATGAAGTATATACGTACCTCATAATATTTAATACACTTTAAAAAATAGAAATGCAAGATGTGTTTGCAGAGCACTCTTGCTTTCATTTTGTACCTATCCCTATTTAAAAGGGAGGAGGTATAATATAACTCCAGATTATGTTATTGTCACTGAAGCAGCACAACTATCGTGTTTTTGGAACTGTTATCACAGCAAAGATAGGAAACAGGAAAAAAAATCAAAGCAAGGTTCTTTTATTAAATAATGCACAATACTTTGAAACGAAAGTAAGTTGAAAAGTAGAAGTAACCCTCTAAGTACAATGAGCTTATAGCAGTTTAGCTGCAAGTCATGTTCAACAACACATCTCTACCTATGAAGAACAAAAGGTTATTGACAAGGATCCCACAAGCTAGCCCTTTTTCATCCAAGGATCCTTATACTATAAAATACTGCACGCCTTTCTTACAATATGCACCTTATAATGGTGGTCATAGTGCAAATAAGAAAAGTTGGTTGTACAAATGAAAACAATCAGATGACCAACTCATAGAACCTCAGGAAATGAAACACACCCTGATCGCAGCCCATGGTTTACCAACGTCATCTTAAAGGCCAGGAGCAATCCACACAGGCAACTTCACAGTTACAACTGTACAAACTACCACACACATCCTGGTCTCATAAGCCAAGCACTGTTCACCATCACAGCATACTTTGAGCAGAGATATAGGATCGACACTGAATTGCGAGCTGCATTAACAAGATATCAGGCAATTGGTCCAACAAATTTGTTATATGCCTACTGAGACTGCTAGCAATTCTGCAAGGCATCTTCCTTGGGTTGCAGAAGATTAAGCCTGGCTCTTTCTGCATACAGTATAGTATACATGCTGTACCGCTAAGCATAGATTCCCTAGTGTCTAGGCCAGTGGTTCTCAACCTTTTTAATGCCGCGACCCCCAACCGGTCGTACGTCGAGGACTAAACCGGTCGTACGTCAAGGACTAAACCGGTCGTAAGTCGAGGACTACCCAACCAGTCGTAAGTCGAGGACTTTCCCTCCCCGGGAGCGCTGCGCATGCGTGGTTCCGCCCCCTGCACCGACCGAGGCGTAGCTGGCAAGCAGCAGAGACGGAGCAGGCCGATCACCAGCTGGCCCAGCCCAAGGGAGGTAAGGCACCCGCCGGAAAAGGGGAAAAAATGGACAAAAAAAATGGCGGACAGCCTTGCTTGGCGACCCCCGTGAAATGGTCGATCGACCCCAAATGGGGTCGCGACCCATAGGTTGAGAACCGCTGGTCTAGGCTGACATGGATTTCCATGGACAAAAGCAGGGTGCAAGCTACACAAGAACCAAGATGGTTGGTTACCTGCGGTCCTGAGGATCCGTGCTGCAGAAGGTAACGGTGTTGACTGGATAATGACGCCGGAAAAACAGCCTGTGAGAAGAAAGAAAGTTTCCTGAATACTAGGGAAGACCACCCCACAGCTTCATCCATAGGCTTGCAGAAGCCAGCAATAGGAAGAGGGAAGAGAAGAAAGGGATATCCAGACAATTAAGGAACAAGGCATGTGAGCAGTGAACATCTGTAAGAAGCCCAGAGATGACCTTGGATACTGAATGCAGTGCTTGTTAGCAAAACATGAGCTCAGTCCAGGAAAACAAAGTGAGAGAAAGAAACATAAAATGGTCCACTTTAATTAACTCTCTCTGGTATAAGAGGAAGAGAATGGGATATGTCAGGCTTAAGGAAGGGTACCATGGTGCCTGGGAGGAGAGGCAGGTAGACTTACTTCCTCTGGTTGTCTGTGAGAGTGATGCCTTGGGCTGACACCTTGAAATGAACGATACTGGCCGAAGCATGGGGAGTAGCAGCCAAGGTACTGGTGGTCGCTTTTGCCACAGCCTGTGGCCCCGTCAGGGACTCTGTTTCCACAGAGCACAGGTAAAGCACGCTGCAGGCTGCAATTTGGGAATAAAGCGAAGAAAAGAATACTAGATTTAAAAAAAACAAGAGGGCCTTCCAGAATAATTACTGATCCCCCGAGGGATCTCCAGTTTATCCAAGCTCCTATGCACTTAGATCAGAGGTCCCCAACCTATGGGCCGTGGCCCTCTTGGCCACTGAGCCGTGCGAGTGGCTGGCCAGTGCGCGCACACAGGTGCATGCACTCACCCCCACTTGCGGCGGCACCAGCCTTGCCGTGACCATCATGCCGGTGTTAGCTTCGCTGCAACCCTCGCACCAGCACTAGCAGCCCCATTTGCGGAGCGCACATGCTTGCAGCCCCGTTTGTGCGCATGTGTCGCAGCCACATTGGCGTGTGTGCGCACGTGCGCATAAAGGTGCCTGCCCCTTCCCTTTCCCACTGGGCCGCCAACCCAGAAAGGATGGGGACCCCTGACTTAAATTATATCCACACGAGGTTTTTGATGTGCAGTGACTCTGACTGTTTACAGAATTATATGGACGAGTCAGAAGGTGTCATCTTTCATTCCTAGCCCTGCCGTATCTCCCCACCTTCATGCGAAGAAGGGGCCTAATCAATGGGCATGATTTCTTTTTTTATTGGAAGCATCCTGTGGATTCTTAGGGGGTCTCTTATTTAATGTCTGAAACTTAACTCTGAATCAGATGTTTGTTTTTTGGGGAAAGAGTCATCTAGGGAGGGGTGTGCCTACAGGAAAAAATAAGCAGTCAGAGAAAAAAGGCCTTTCCCCTCCATTTCTTTCCACCAAACTGCATCCTACTTTGAGTTTGTAGCTCTTACACAGAGCGTTAAGAGCTTCCCAATGCCCCCATTGGCAATTGCCCTATTATAGCCATAAAGCTTGCCATATATTGGTACTAAAGTGGCTCTGGCATCTCTTCCCATCTTCAACAGCTGCCCCAGCTGGGATTACCCTGGTAGAGTTGAAGAAAATTGAAGAAGATTTCCCGCCAAATTTTATTTAGTGCTGAGCATTGCTCTTTGCCTGTTCCCTTGCGACTAACACGAGCAAGATAATTGGAAAATACATTTACACGATCCGTTTACATTACAGAATGTGGCTTTTCTTTAATTTGGCTGACTCTTGATTAATGACTTAAAATTCTAGAATTGTGTTAGAAATCAAATAAATACATGAGGTAAATTAATCCTACTGTCTGCCTACAAATTAGGTTTCCTTAATTTGGCCTGAACAAATTGATTCCTGCTACATCATTCATATTTTTAACACTGCTGTCTCTCTTGAATGTTCACACAGCCACTTACCCTTTGTCTCTCTCCCCCCACCCCCAGTGCTTACCTGCTCCCTGCTTCAGCAAGTCAGCAGCAGTGCTCATATTGGTGGAAACGGCCAGCTCTGGTCTTTCCTCAGTGAGATCTGAAAAGCAGAAGTCAGACAATGTGGAACAGTAATACAACAACAACAATACGATATGTGTCCTCTACAGCAGTGTCTTTCAAACTTGGCAACTATAAGAGATGTGGACTTCAACTCCCAGCTTGCTGCCTGAGGAATTCTGGGAATTGAAGTCCACACGTTTTAAAGTTGCCAAGTTTGAAAAATATTGATCGACCCAGTACTTTCCATCTGTTGAGATTACCATTTGCTAGGCTAGGAATTGGGCATGCCTCTGGGCGAAAATTGGTCCCTCTGCTCACTCGACTTCTTCTAGATGAAGTTTCCATGATAAAGCTGCTCTGATTTATAGCTCTGCTCAGAGGTAAGCAACCTAGGGCTCCTCAGAATTTTGTAAATGTCAACCCTGAGCAGCTCTTATCACTCACCATATAGACTGGGACTAGTGCACTTGTCCTGCAGCAGTATTCAGAGTGCCACATTTTGCCCACATCGGCCTGTCAGGGTAGCCTATAGCAGTGGTTCTCAACCTTTTTAATGCCGCGACCCCCAACCGGTCGTAAGTCGAGGACTAAACCGGTCGTAAGTCGAGGACTAAACCGGTCATAAGTCGAGGACTACCCAACCAGTCGTAAGTCGAGGACTTTCCCTGCCCGAGAGCGCCGCGCATGCGTGGTTCCGCCCCCTGTGCCGGCCGAGGCGTAGCTGGCAAGCGGCAGAGACGGAGCAGGCCGACCACCAGCTGGCCCAGCCCAAGGGAGGTAAGGCACCCGCTGGAAAAGGGGGGGAAAAATGGCGGACAGCCTTGCTTGGCAACCCCCGTGAAATGGTCGATCGACCCCAAATGGGGTCGCGACCCATAGGTTGAGAACCGCTGGCCTATAGCAATAGCACTTAGACTTATATGCCGCTTCACAGTGCTTTACAGCCCTTTCTGAGTGGTTTAGAGAGTCAGCCTATTGCCCCAACAATCTGGGTCCTCATTTTACTGACCTCAGAAGAATGGAAGGCTGAGTCAACCTTGAGCCATTCAGAATTGAACTCCTGGCAGTGGGCAGTAAGTTAGCCTACAGTGCTGCATTCTAATCACTGCGTTACTACAGCTCTATATGTCACTAAACAATATTACTATGGAGAGCAAGAAGTGAAAGAACTACACTGGCTGGGCAGTTGGCCCTTGTGTCATGCCTCACTCATTCTCATTTGCTGTTAGAACAAGGAGCCCCCAATCATTTTTGGCTATGGACACATTAGGAATTACAAGCAGTGGGTGATCCTGCAAGATGACCGTGGAGAAGATTTGCTTCTTACAAAATGGTCATTATAGGAATCTAACCAATTACAAAACATCAATTTTCCTGAAAGTTATTTGCTGTTTCATCCCAGGCATCCACACAGGACTCCCCACAACCCCTGTTTACATTTGTCCTTTTTCTATGTAAATAGGAACACTTGTAAACATTGCACAAGGCTGTGCAATCCCATCCATCATTTTATTTTCTAAGAATATTTGTGGGGCCTATTAATTGCTCAGAGGCATTCTTGGAAAATAAATATGTTGGCGGCTGGCATTTTCATTTGCAACAGACCAGATTCCCATTTTTAAAAAATTAAAAGTCCCTTGGTTTAAGGTACAGTACAAGGGAGATGGAGCTAAAAAATCTGGAGGCATCAAGGAGGGAGGCTGCGGGCACATGGATGTCCCAGTGCCATCTTGGGGACCACTGTGTTGGACCTTGAAGGGGGAGGCTGATCCCCAACACATGTAATTTCTTCTTTTAGCATTTATTTCCACTAATTTCATCTGCCTCCATCTCTTCCCAGTCTCTGGGTTCTGAGCAACTTCCCGCCCGCCTACCTTTGCTTGGGATGCGGAGTTGGCAAGGCAACGAGAGGGGCGTGATGGAGTGCTGGGAGACCAATGCTGGCAGGCTGCCTGTAAAAGGAAAAACAACCACAAAAATCATGCTGAGTCAAGGGTTTGTCTCCCATACTGTCTTCCTAATCATTCATCCCTCAACACAGCACCCTTAACCCTGACTGGTGATCAGCTTCCTGTGCTAAGGATTCTAATTTATTAAGGAACCTCCCAAAAGAGTCACTCATTTGTTCAGAAGATGCTCCCAGGGTGGGAGCTATGCTATTTTAATCCAGGGCTATACTTGATTATAATTGGGCTTTATAATTGGGTGGGGCTGATGCTACTGGTGGGTGGCATTAAACCAAGAATGGGTGAAGCAAGCAATTATTTCTCTGACATCTCCTATTTCCCTCCCCACTCTTCCCTCCCTTTCCAAGCCAAGAGGTTGTCAGGCTAAACATAGACAAAGATTGCTCATATCATAAATCTGAACTGACCATTTTTCAGAATAGACTGAGGGCTGGACATTAGTCTTATCCTGCACAACCCTCACACTAGAATCTTTTCCATTTAAGGTCCAGCCCCAGTGTTACCTACCAAAATGGGGTTCATTGTTACAACCCTTGATCTTCACCCCTTTGGGTCCTGTCTCGATCAAGAAATGGCGCACCAGCTGCTCAGCGGGGTCTCCTAAGATAGGAAAAGGCATCAGTTAGTGATGGCTGTTCTCTTTCTCCCGACGTTTCCTATCCAGCCTGGTCCCAAAGAAGAGGCTGAAGTGGAGTTCATCCTGATGCTGGCAGGGCACTTTATGCGGAGAATCAGAATAGAGCTGGAAGGGACCTTGGAGGTCTTCTAGTCCAACCTCCTGCTCAAGCAGGAGACCCTATACCATATCAGACAAGTGACTGTCCAGTCTCTTCTTTAAAACCTCCAGTGATGAAGCACCCACAACTTCTGAAGGCAAGCCGTTCCATTGGTTAACTGTCCTCACTGTTAGGAAGTTTCTCCTTACTTCCAGGCTGCTTTCATCCTAGTGTTGATAGTATTTACTTTTAGAGTTGTCAAATGCATTTCTCAAAGCTAGCACCTCAATAGGTGTAGCGGACAATAAACTACTAAGAGGACTGATGATTTTATGAAAGGTGGTCATCATATCGTTCTAAATTATTGGAAGGTAGTAATATTGTTCTAAGTCAGTGATGGTGAACCTTTTAGAGACCGAGTGCCCAAACTGCAACCCAAAACCCACTTATGCACCGTCGGGTGCCGGGTGGATGTGGCCCATTGGCTGGGCGTAGCTACGGTGGTAACGGCAGACTGGGTGGGACTAAAAAGTTCAATCAATCAATTCCAACTTTGCAAGATTTTTTTTCCATGCGAGAAGTTGAAATTGACCGATTGATTGAACCTTTTTTTTTTTTGCACACGGCGATGGAGGCCTAAAGCGAAAAGGTTTTATAAAACCCAGCTGAAGGCCTAGGACTGGGGCAATGGCACGCGTGCCCACAGAGAGGGCTCTGAGTGCCGCCTCTGGCACCCGTGCCATAGGTTCGCCACCACTGTTCTAAGTCCTAGTTTGGCTTCAGAGGTTGCTGAACCACAACTCCAGGCAATCCTAGCTAGGCAGGCCAACAATGAGTGGTAGCAGAAGGTGTAAGTTGCCCAGATATCTAGAGGGCTACTTAGCTCTAAGCAGTTGAGCTATTTCATTTTTGAAGGCTGATGCGGAGAGATGCTGGAGAGTGTTTCCCCCCCTTACCTTTGGTGGAATGGTTGATGCTGTTGGGTGGAGGTGTTGCCACTTTCAAAGCCAAACCATAGGCCCCCTGGAAGGAGTTACTGTCCCGAATGAGGAAAGTGCCAGGTTCCTTGTCCTTCAGGAGAGCAATGGCTGCTCAGAAAGAGGAAAGAAATAGAAAAATAAAAAAAGATGTCAGTAATTGGCATACAGAAAGGTAAAGTTCTGTTAGAGCTGGATGAAAAACTATATCAAACATAGCAGTCCTTGGGCTGAGGGCTACATCTGGCCCTGGTGGGGTGTCAGGGGCCATTCAACAAAAATCTGGCAAGGCCAGGATGAAAACTAAACCTATTATATTAAAATTAAGTAGCTGCAGAATGTGAATGCTCCTCGAGTTTTTAAAGCACAGTTGATTTGTTTATGATGTCAGAGAATGAATCAAACATACAAGGCTGATAAGAAGTCGTGGGTGGGGGGAATGGACCTAAAAGAAAAGGAAGGAAGTAAAAGACGTTAGAGTAAATGTAGAATGGCAATAGCAAGAGAAATAATGAGTCCTTTTTTAAAAAAAGAAGTATTAGATCAGGGGTCCCCAACCCCCGGTCCGTGGACCGGTACTGGGCCGCAGCATGCCAGTAACTGGTCCGTACAAACAAGCAAAGCCCCATCCGCAGGGTGCAGGCAGCACACAAAACCACGCCCCCCTCCAGTCCACGGAAAAACCTCTCTCCACGAAACCGGTCCCTGGTGCCCAAAAGGTTGAGGACCTCTGTATTAGATGATAATTTAATCTTCCTATAAAATAAATGGAAAGTAGATGTAAATATGTGGAAGCTGCTTATATGGCATTATATTATGAGTTGCCAGAGGAGAATATGGAGTTATGCTAATGGGACCTATGAAAAAGGATGCTTGGCAACGTGGCATTAAAGAGGCAGTGGAAAAATGAGAGAATGATGGCTGCAAAAAATGAGAAAATGGGAAAGATGGTGAAATTGGAAACAGCACTGAGATGGCCAGTAGTCTTATCTTGCTTATCAGATCGCCTGATAAAAATGAAAAGTTTCATGCGGCTACAAGGCAAAAGCCCAACAGCCTTAGCAGTCTTTCATTGAAAACTACAGGCGCATGGAATAGTCACGCAATGGGGAAGAAACAGATAAACTGTATAGTTGCCTGGCTTTCTCTTTGCGGTTCAGATTCTTATACACAAGCCCTGTGACTCACTGGAGGAAGGTTGGACTGAGAGAAAGAAAGAGAAGAGTTTGTGTGCAGAACAGATGGAGGCATGAAGATGATAGAATACGTATGCATGGTTAACCTCCATCACCTATACACAATACGATTGTTACTGTGTTGGTCCATCCAGAATGTTGAAGTGAAGAAGAGTGTGGTTGCATTCTTAATTAATTGGCACAGATCAGCTGGTAGGGATTTAGACCAGAGGTCCCCAACCTTTTGGGCACCAGGGACCGGTTCCATGGAGAGAGATTTTTTTTGTGGACTGGAGGGGGCGTGATTTTGTGTGCTGCCTGCATCCTGCAGATGGGACTTCGCTTGTTTGCACGGACCGGTTTCTGGCATGCCACGACCCGGTGCCGCTCCATGGACCGGGGGTTGGGGACCCCTGCTTTAGGCAATGACTGCTTACATGGATAATGAACAGCAGTTCTTAACAATGATCACCGAAGAACCGACTGAGCCAGTTACAGACCTAGCAATATTCCCTGTACTCTGATCCATCCAGCACATGGGAGACTAGCAAGGAAAGGGGACTTAAGGTGAAGGAAGCAAAAAAGCATGTTTCCACTGGAACTGCAGGAGGCAAACTGCATCTTGCCCATAAATCTGCAACCAGCGCAACACATGGAGTGGGGTCACCAGCTTGGACCGTGGTGCTTTTTTTAAAACAGGAACATTCTGTACAGGGAGATGGAGGCGGCCTGCGTATAAGCATGTGGGATTGGCTGCTCCAAGTCAAGAACTATTCCTGCCCTAGAAAGAAAATGTCAAATACTGACTGTGTTAAATCACAGACAAAGCAGCCAAAATTGTTTGGGAGTTGCATACCTTGGTCCCGAGACAAGTGGGGCTTGTACCAGAACTTTGACGTGTCTTGGACAAATTTGACGCTAACTGGGTTCTCTTGCTGGAGATCTGAAAGAAGCAAAACAGAAGTTTCCTCTCCAAAATGCAGGCAAGCATAAAGGTTTAATAGACTTAGAACATCCACAGTAATATTTGCTACTGAAGGCTAGAGGGGGCTAGATAGCTAATGGTACAGTGGGCTGGAAATGTTTTGCTCGCATAATTAAATTGTAATTTTATGGGACTGTAAAATAATGACTCTCCTTTGAGTCAGCTTGAGTCCTGCTACTTACTGACACATCCACCCATGTACTTTGTAGTAGGCATGGAAGTGACATACTGCTATCTTCTAGAATAATTTCTTTGACTTCCCAATTTAAAGTATAACCTAGGATTTCCTGGTGGACACCCACCTGAGTGGTAACTGGATCTGACCCTACTTTGCTTTCCAAGATCAGCCATTGGGGGGGGGAGGAGAGAGAAGAGAGGAGAGAGGGGAGAGGAGAGAGGGAGAGAAAGAAAGAGAGACAGAGACAGAGACAGAGAGACACAGAGACAGAGAGACACAGACAGACAGACAGGGATCAATCACAGGAATGTTTCTATCAAGCATCTGAAGCAACAGAGTTGAAACAGCCAAGGAGAAAGGACTGAATCATCTCAGTGTCTTATATGTAGGTCCTTTATCATTGAAATTAAGGGTCTGAGCCAACAGAAGCACTAGGAAAGCAGACTCAAAGTATAAAAGCGAAGGCCTGAAGGCAACAACTAAGTCTTCCTCCACCCTCTGCACCTCAAGCACCTACTTGGAGAACATTACCTGGGCCAGATGCACTGCCATCAGGCAGCCCAGGGGCAAAGGTGACATGGTGAGCAGAGCCTGGGCTACGCCCAGGTGGCGAGTTCCTCTCCCAGGTCCTGGTGGCCAGCAGGTGATGTTTCTCAGGCAGTGGAGGCTGCTGAGGCTGCGGGGGCTCCCGGCTGCCAGGACTACCTTCCATGCTTGTGTAGTAGGCTGTTGCAATGGGGAAGGCTGGAGTCGGGGAGCCCTGCATGTCAGCAATGCCACAGCCGAGTGCCGGGGGCTGGATGCTGAGTGAGCAGGGCCCAAGAGAGGGGCTGGGGTTGGGACCGTGGGGAAGGCCCTTTAGGTCGAGTTCATCTCGCTCACTCTGCAACCTCCCGTTATAGAGGGCCGGAGTTGTCGGTGAGGCTGGAGCACCAGAGACTGTCCTGCAGCCAGGAGAGGGCTGGCTGGGGCAGGGAGCCTTGGGCGTGAGCCTCTGGGGCTGCCTCTCCACGATAGGGCCTGGCTGATGCCCCACAGCATCTTGAGGGGGCAACTCATGGGGCAGCAGCACTGCAGCACTAAGGCTGCAGGCATCAGAGCCATTTTGATGCTGCTGCCCTTCCAGGAAGGGAGAGTGCTTGGCAGGGGCTGAAGGAGGCACGTGTGGCGAACCAGAAGCACAGTAATTGCGAGAACACAGCTGTGGTGCCTGGAGGCCCGGCCTCTGGGGGGCTCCATTAGCTTGTGGCCTGAAGGCAGGGAAGTGCACGAAAGCCTGCATTGGGGATAAGATTTGGGATGGGTTCCCTGATGAGGTCATCCTCTCAGGGGCTCTTTTGTATCCAGGAGAGGATTGCTCCTCAAGGTTTGATTGGAGCATGTTCTCCAGAGGGCTGGCAGTCTTGTGGCAGAGCTTGCGGGATCCAGGGCTGCAAGGACAAGAAGCACAATGTCAGTAAAGTTTAGCAGACAATCAGGAGGAGTTGGGGAGCATCTGACATACGCAGATTAATAAAAGTTGCATCTGATGAAGGGAGTTGCAGCTCACAAAAGCTTCTGCCCTTTAATAAAATGCGTTCATCGGAAAAGGCGCTCCCTGATTTTTTGCCCCCAAAGACTAACACAATTTTAGTTCTATAAAGATTGGCAGCTATGTCTAATAGGCAGAGGAAGAAATTTCTGGGATTGTGGTGAAATGCATCCTTTCAATTCCAACAGTGCAGATCCCAAAACAGAAATACTACATGTGAAAAAGAACGAAAAATAAAAAGATAGCCATAGGTAAACAAATGTTACTAGTCCATGAATTTGCTTATTTAGACTAACTGGCCACAATTCCCAGCTTTTTAAAAGTTTCCTGGCTTGTCATGTAAAGCAGGGATCCCCAACCCCCAGTCCGTGGACCGGCACCGGGCTGCGGCATGCCAGAAACCGGTCCACGCAAACAAGCAAAGCCCCATCTGTGGGATGCAGGCAGTACATGAAACCACGCCCCCTCCAGTCCACGGAAAAACATCTCTCCACGGAACCGGTCCCTGGTGCTCAAAAGGTTGGGGACCTCTGACCTAAAGGGAGATTTCAACACTCCTTACAAATTTGCATTTAAAACAACCAGCGTGGACCATCATAGAAAGTAAAGTAAAAAGTCTTCTAATAAAATTGTTGTATAGATATTCAAAGTCATGTATATTAATTATTTCTTAATATCCTTCAGCCATGTCATAATCAATGCGGGTTATGTGTTCTTAGTCAAGATTTACAAGCAAAAGAGAGAGATTTGATTTCTTGGCAAGTTCTGCAAATACAGAAGTATGTAGATGTTATGGGGTGGAGGAGGGGGTCCGCTTTAATTTAGAACATAGAGAACATAGTGTTAGGAAGGGACCTTGGAGGTCATTCTGGACTTTTTTGGGGCTTGATGATATGTAATGTAATGTAATGTAATGAAATGATGATATGTAATGAAATGATCATAGAAAGAATAACAGAACAGAATAATAGAGTTGGAAGGGATGCTGCAGGTTCTCCAGTCCAACCTCTACCCAAGCAGGACCCTCTATACCATTTCAGACAAATGGCTGTCCAGTCTCTTCTTAAAAACCTCCATGATGGAGCACCCACAACTTCTGGAGGCAAGCTGTTCCACTGGTTTACATCAAATACATTTGACTGAAACAATTATCATTGTAAGATTCTGTTAATGTAGCTGTCAAAGTTGAATTGATAAGATGCCTGCTAAATTCTATCACTACTCAACTTGCCATAGAAACAGAGGGGAGGAGTAGGAAGTGTGAGAAGGAAACAGGAGTCTAAGAAGCTGTCCACGGACCATGAGAGCCAAGGTCACTAATGCAGATGTCTGACAGAGAAGTGGACCGTTCTCATAAACCAAAGAAGTATGATTGGGCAACGTGAACACTTGATGGGTCGGGGTTATGGGAAGCTATTGTTAACTAGGCAGATTTTTGCATGGGAAAACCAGAGCTGGTTTTGCTTCTTCAGTTCCGAGATGTGTATTCAATAAAGTTTTATCTTTTTATGGCATTTCAAAGCCTTGAAGATTCCTTGATTTTGAGATCGCTAGTCAGATAGTTGATAGTAGCCTTAAAATAAAATAAAATTAGTTCATGTTGCATTTCGTTTCTGGTCTATTTGGGAGTCTTGCAAGTCTGAAATCACAAATCTCCTGCTGGCTCTTTTCTACCACCTGTCCAATTAGAGAGGTTCCTTTCTAGATTCCCTAGGCAGTATTTCTTCCCCTTGTCTCCCAAGGCCATTCCCACATACTATTACAGCACCAACTGACATGCCACCTTCTGCAACCTTTCTCATCATTGACATATTCCACCTGGGTGGCTTTAATTCCTAGGATACCAGGAATACTGCCATGGCAGCAATAATTAGGGAACATGGCGAGTTCATCCAGCCATCTGAAAGGCATTAAGACTGGGAAAACATCACAAACCTATTTGTGGTTACTAGTCTTGACAGTGTTGTCTCAGATTAATTATGAACCATACTGTCAAGTCAGTGTCAACTTCTAGTGGCCATCTAGAAGACAAACATTCTTCAGGATGATCTGTCCCCAATTTGGTCCTTCAAGTCTTCCAATAATGCTACTTCCAATAATTGCTACTGGAGCGCAGTGGCTCACGTGGTTAGGATGCTGGGTTGGAAGTTAGCAAGCCCGCATTTAAGACCCATGTGCTGCTATGGGGTGGGGTGAGCTCCTGTCCTTCACTCCAGCTCTTGAAAGGAGCCCCTAAGTGGGCATCCCCCAGGCAACGGTGATGTCACTGGCGAATCCTTTCAACCCAGAAGCACCTTGGTGCTTCTGACACGAGTGTGATGCAACCTATTGCCACTGAAATTGAATTCATCTCCTTTGTGGCTGGTTGTCCTCATCTCTTCAGTTCTACCTTTCCCAGTATTACAGATTTCTCAAAAGAGCTAGGTCTTTAGATAGTATGTTCAAAATGTGATAATCTGAGACCAGTCCTTTGCACTTCAAGTGAGAACTCTGGGTTAACTTGCTGTTGATCCATTTGTTTCTTTTCTTGGCTATCCACAGCCAATATTTATCTGGTTGTGTATTGTAGGAAATCTCCGCATCAGACTATAGTTCAAGGAGTATCATTGTTCTGTTCCCTAAGGAAGCCTTACAAGCTTCAAGGAACTGATTTTCCAGAATAGCACGGCATTACAAGCACAGATTCAAGCATAAACTCAGAGTCGTGCTAGTTCTGACTCTAACTTGTATCACTATATAACAAATGTCTAGGAAGGCTCAGTGCACTCAGACATAAAGGTACCTGTTGTTGTTGAATACAGGACTGCTGGTGTGCACAGGCATGGGAGAGGTAGACTCATCTGTACAAGCAGCTCGGACCTCCTGCCGATGATGTTGTAGGGAGGCGGGCAGGTCTTGCCAGGCGATGCCCTCCCTGCAGTCTTGAAGCTCTAAGGAAAAGGGAAGGAAGAGATGCACAAGACAGTCAGCAAAGACACAAATAACGTCATAGGAACTCAGTCCCAATTCTGGGGCTTTGCACCAAGCATGCCTTTAACACCAGACTGGAGAACGTCTGGACCTTCTCAATGTCGCTGAATTATTCCCAAAACAGATCAGCAGTTGCTGCTAAAAGCTCCATCTGGAAAACTACGGTTCCTCTTGGAAAACTACTGTTCCTCTCTTCTTGTTCTTCCCAAGGAAAAACCTTAACGAAACAGCAAAGCCAGACAGCTAATTTGGACACTCTGCGTTATTATTATTATTATTATTATTTAGATTTATATCCCGCCCTTCTCCCGTAGGACTCAGGGCGGCGGACAATCAATTAAAATACACAAATAACAATACGGATTTAAAATTAATTAAAAAGAATATTAGAGAATTGTCCAATTTAAAATTATTGATTAAAACCCCTCTAAAAATTACCCTAGGCCAGTCCTGCGAGCTGGAATAANGCCATGGAGCGCTTTAAAGATGATAGTCAGCACCTTGAAGCGCACCCGGAAGGCCACAGGCAGCCAATGTAGCTCGCGCAGCAGCGGCGTCACGTGGGAACGTCGAGTCCCCCCCAACACCGCCCGCGCGGCCGCATTTTGGACCAGCTGGAGCCTCCGGGTGCTCCTCAAGGGGAGCCCCATGTAGAGAGCATTACAGCAATGGATTGTGATGATGGATTTGGGGAAAACCCTAGTGCAAATCCTCACTCAACTATGAAACTAATGGGGTGACTTTGGACTGTCTGGTCCTATTCAACAGAATCTACCTCAATGACTGTTAAGAAAATAAAAAAGAAAGGAAGCCGGTGTGTTGGTAGATGTCATGAATCAGATAACAGATGTCATGAATCAACCTAAGCTTATGGTAATGTAGTAGTTGCAACACACACAGCATTAGCAGAGTAATACTCAAAAGGTAAATGTTTGGGGTAAATGTTAAAAAAAAATTAAGATTACATTGATTCCTTCAAAATCTGTGCTGAGAAAAGCTCAGTTTTGCTGCCAATGGGTTCATATAAATAAAACAAGCCTGCACAGAATTATCTGGTTTTATTGTGTTGCTTAGGGCCAGGAGCAGGGGAATTCACTGGGGTCTGCCCAGTTCAAGGTTCGTTGAAATATAGGAAAGAAACAGTATTATAATCAAGGAACCAGCAAGAAGGAAGCTGAAACACCACCAAGACTGGAAGGACCAACAGATCCAATTCTCCCTCCTACTGATGATATGTAATGAAATGTCTGCAAGAAAACAACCAAGGTCAGAGAACACTAAAGGCTCTTTCTGAGCCTGGTCACTTGTAACGTAAGTGACCTTGACTTACAACTGGATGCGTAGCGACCAGTCTAGACTTAGGACTACTTACAACCCAGATTTGAAGTTCCAAGGATTGCCCACTCCATCCCCCTGCCACAACAACATAGCCATATTTATGGCTGTTTGCAGCATCTTGCAGTTACCAGGGTTTTGTTGAAAGCTGGCCTTTGCTTCCAGTTTTCAGCAAAACTGCCCATCGCAAACCACTGGCTTACTTAACAATCGTGGCAGTCACTTCATGTCCACAGTGGCCACTTTATGATTATTGTATTAGCTTAGCAATCACCCAAAAAAGATCATAAAATTGATATGTGACTGTTTTACAAATGTCATGACTTACAACCACGATGGGCCGGCCCCATTACAGTCGTAAGCCAAGGTTGCCTACCCCTGGTCTATACTGGTCCTGCTGCTTTTTTCCAATGCTCTTTTTCTAGTCCCAAATATTACTATTACTGGCCCTTTTTTCTATTGTTTAAAAAAATTATTATTACTGATCATTTCACAAAAAGGATCCCCTCTTGTCTTGCCTCTTTCTCCTGGCTTGGAGAAGGAGCAACTTTACTCCTGTCACTCACCACACGATTGTTCTGTGGATGGTGGCAGTAAATATCCATCGTTGCCCTCCGGGGGTTCATATCCGTGCTTCCGGGATGGCGGATACAGTGGGCTGGCTGGAGAAATGGAGCCCGACTGAGGAGACCCCAAATACCCCGAGGTGTAGGGGGAGAGGCAGGGCTTCACTGGGGCTCTGCCACAGGTATATGGTGGAACTGGATGATAGGCTGAGCTGTAGCGAGGATAAGCAAAGGCCTCTGCATTATCTTCTGTTACTTTGGGCCTCTGGTGGGCTGGATACCCATGGCCTAAATGAGTGGCCATCACATTGGGCTCAAAGTTAAAAGCCTGATGATGCTGCCCATGGGACATGGAATGGTGCCCATAGCTGGTTGGCATTAGAATGGGCATTGGCTGCCCACCCCGGTGCAAGGGATGATGAAGCAAGGGTGGCCTGTCCAACCCCCAGAAGTCCGGTTCCTGATCCAGGTGTAAGTTGTAGAAGGAAGCCATGGGCAGCCTTGATTCTTC